>NW_007579379.1:0-26603 GCF_000690725.1 Stegastes partitus | reverse complement strand
GAGCTTTTACAGGATTGAATTTCCCTTCTGGGATGAATAAAGTATTTTTCATTTCATTTCATTCATTTCATTTCATCTTAAGGTATAGACTGAAACAGTTAAGAGTTAATAGCTCTTTAAACAACATTATACATATTAAAAGAATTTGCTAAATGTCTTGCCATATTGTAACGACATAATTAAAAACAACACAGAAATCAATGCCATCAGTTTAGTCATAGAAACAATTAGTTTTCAGTCACTTAATTCACCCAATTATGACAGAATAACAAATAAATTCTGTTGTTTGGTAAAAATACACATGCAACACTCTTCTCATTTTCACGGTTTTCATGGTTGCTGCCCTGGCCCTGGATGCTGGCCTCAACAACACATGGTGATGGTCCCTGGCTGCATTCAGGCTGACCCCGGCCCTCTCCGGACTCTGAGCTGTCAGTGCTGTCAGTCTGACCTGCAGTGTCCCTGCTCTCAGTGTTCTGACCTGCAACTGACTTCCTTTTAATAAAAAAAAGTTTTGAATGTCTCTTCATTCTCTGTGAAACATATGTATTTATGCCGCTCCTTCTCGTCTTTTCTTGGACATCAACCGACGTTCGCAAATGTCCTCTCAATCCAGACTTAATGCAAGTACCCAATCAAAAAGCACCTTACGTCTTCGGTGCATTCAGTGGCAGTCGGGCAACGACGTTCCGTTCAAGAGCATCGTAATTCGGAGTTTCTGTATTGGTAATATCAATTTCAAACGAATTTTTTGGAGGGGGCACATGGGGTGGCCAATCAGATCACAAGGGGGGCCAGTGCTCCCCCGTGGCCCCACGGTAGATCCGCCACTGTCTACTATTGACCAAAAACACATTATTTTAGCTTACACTCAACACCAGCTCATTAGCTCATTACATGCTATTCTTAAACATGCCTCATCATTCTATACACCACATACTGCTGGAAGATTGACTCACCTGGATAACGGTAAAGCGCCGCTGGAAAAACAACCGCAATTCCCCATCAAAAGATAAGCAATTGAGGAAAACTGCAGGAAAGCACAAGTCCTTTCAAACAATGAGCACCCAAATCCACACGAGCAGCGAAACTGTGAAAGTTTCTAGCCTGAGAAGATCTGTGTGTTGCCTTCGCAGAGAAATATCTGGAAAGCAACGTCTCAGTGCGTCCAGCTTCTATTTATGCACTTTCACAGCCCCGTTTTTCAAAATTTCGAAGCCAACCAATTACAATGGCGCCGCTCAGAAAGAGGGGCGGGACCTTTATATACCACTGCTACTTTAAAAATTTTGAAGGAACCAATTACAAGCACCGCTCGCGAAGAGGGGGTGGGGCTATATTTGGCTGCTTCAATTCAATTCAATTCAATTTTATTTGTATAGCGCATATTTACAACAACAAGTCATCTCATAGCGCTTCACAAAGGCAGAGACAGAAACACCCAACAATCCAAAACATTCGGATTTCCTATAAGCTTCAGCAGTCCGCAAGCAGTCCGCAACAGTGGGAAGGAACCGAAAACTCCCGCAGGGGAAAAAAACCTCCGACAGAACCAGGCTCAGGGAGGGACGGCCATCTGCCTCGACCGGTAGGGTGGATGTAGGATGAAATATAAAATTTAGTTTACAGTTAAACAAGTTGTTAGAAGTTATTGTCCTTTTGTAACAAGAGGCATCATGGTGGGGGCAGCAGGATGCAGAAAGGTGAGGCCAGTGGCTGTAATTCAGGAGCTCCAGATCCAGAGACATCCACAGAGAGAGCAGGTGCAGGAGAACCTCGGGGGGAGTCACAGAGTTAGTCATATGTAAGCACAGCAGGCTTAGAAAAAGGTAGAGCAAGGTTTGCTTTTTCCTTCTTTGCCTGACACTACTGTCCCTGTGTCTCCTTGTGATCATGAATATCAGTCACGTCCTGCTTTTCTTCATTTAACAACTAACTACAAACATGATTTGTGATTAACTTACACACTCATCACAAACATACCACATTTTTTGACCTGCCCTGATCACATCCCGATTAGAAACATCACGGTTTGTGTGCATTTGAAACAGCAGCGTCAGTGAAGTCACCGTTTGAAATACATTATTTCTCTAACACTGCTATATAACTATATATTGTGTGTGTGTGTTTTTGCTCAAAAATGGCCATTTTTGGCCATTTTCTAAATCGAACTCCTCCGAGGGGGTTCGTCGTACACACCTGACATTTGGCAGGCACAAACTACATGACGTGGTGACTAAAAATTGTTTAAACGCTTCGCAGAAGAGGCCCGGTTTGGAAATGGTGGCCCGTCCAATTTTGATCAATGGCCATTTTGTCCATTTTCGCAGTGTTTTTTGCATTTAACTGACTGTTGTCGGATGGTCGTTTCACCTACAGCTACAAGATTCGCTGGGCATGTGTAGCAGGTCAGGACGCACAAAAAAGTCAATCATCACCAAGTCCTAAACCCAACAGGAAGTCCGCCATTTTGAAAAGACACAGTAACAATTTTGGTGATTCTGGGTGACTTTTGGCCATTTTTGGCCATTTTCAAAACTTATATCCTCCAAAGGGCATTTCCACCACGGCCAACACGCACGCCGCCGCGGCTCACCACTAAACAGGAAGTGGCTCATAACTAGGCCGCATGTGCTCCAATCTGCCTGAAAGTCGACATGCCGGATCGGAGTCCTGACGGGAACACGTTTGCGCCACAACCCGACGTGCGCGAAGGCCGACAAGCGTAGGTGCGAGGACCCGTCAAATGCCGCTGGCGGCTTTAATTATTATTATTATTACAGTTCAGCCGAATCAAACGCGTTTTTGAGGGTCTAAACGTGCTTGAAAACTCACCTCGTCCAACACACCTGATTCAAATGATCAGGATTGTTATCAGGCTTCTGCAGAGCTTGATGATGAGCTGATCATTTGAATCAGGTGTGTTGGAAGAGGGAAACATCTAAAACAAAATGGTCCTCGAGGACCAGGATTGGACACCCCTGCCCTAGAGCTACACAATTTCATACGCATATAGAGCTGGTCGGCATGAACAAAAAACTCGCCCTGCTCCAACCTCTAAAATGAAACATGGCTCAACAGCGCCCCCTACAATATTTCAACAGAGTCCAATCATGGCTACGTTTCACCTACAACTACGAACTTCGGCACACATATGTAACAACTCGTGCTGCACAAAAAAGTCCATTAGCATGTTTCTGTAAACCCAACAGGAAATCTGTCATGTTGGAAAAACGGAGAGCATGCCGAGCCATTTTCGCTGAAAAATGGCCATTTTTCGCCATTTTCAAAATCTCTCTCCTCCTAGGGGGTACATCATACACACCTGAAATTTGGCCAGCACAAACTGCAGGACGTGGTGATTAAAAGTTCCTCAAACGCTCCGCAGATGAGGCCTCGTTTGGAAATGGCGGCCCGTCCAATTTTGATCAATGGCCATTTTGTCCATTTTCGCAGCGTTTTTGGCATTCAAGGGTGTCCTGTCGGAAGGTCGTTTTACCTACAGCTACAAGATTCGGTGGGCATGTGTAGCAGGTCAGGACACACAAAAAAAAGTCAATTAGCGGCAAGCTCTAAACCCAACAGGAAGTCCGTTATTTTGAAAAACCCCAGTGACCATTTTGGTGCATTTGGCTGACTTTTGGCCATTGTTGACCATTTTCAACATCTATCTCCTTCTTCAGAGAAGGTCGTACACACCTGAAATTTGGCCAGCGCAAACTACAGGAGGTAGTGATTACACGTGAGTAAAACGGTCCACACAAGTGTGACGGCATGGAAATGGCGTCCCCTGAATTTGGACACAACGCCATAAAACACCAGAATACGAGACGTGCTGTGTAGCTGTTCGGTGTGTGCTCCGATCGATCTGAAACTTTACACGTGTGCTCCGAGTCACAGCCAGAGCGTGTTTCCACCACGGGCAACACGAACGCCGCCGCGAATCGCCACAAAACAGGAAGTGGCTCATAACTAGGTGGCATGTGCTCCGATCTGCCCCAAACTCGACACATCGGATCACAGTCCCGCCCAGAGCACGTTTGCGCCACACCCCGATGTGCCCGACGGCCGACAAGTGTAGGGCAAGGACCCGTCCATCGCCGCTTGCGGCTTTAATTATTATTTTACTGACTTTTGAAACGCAACTTTGAGGGCCTGAACATGAACGAAAACTCACCAAAATCGCCACACACATCAGGACTGGCGAAAAATTTTATATTTTAAGGGAGTTGGACATGTCACTGTCAAAATGGCTCCACAGCGCCACCTTGAAAATTTCAACGGAGTCCTGTCGCAAGCACGTTTGCCCTAGAGCTACGCAATTTCATACGCATATAGAACTGGTCAGCACAAACAAAAAAGTCTCCTGCTTCAACCTCTAAAATGCAACACGGCTCAACTGTGCCCCCTACGAGCACGCCGAGCCATTTTCACTGAAAAATGGCCATTTTTGGCCATTTTCACAATCGAACTCCTCCTACAGGGTACATCGTACACACCTCAAATTTGGCCAGCACAAACTACAAGACATGGTGACTAAAAGTTCTTCAAGTGCTCCGCAGATGAGGCCCGGTTTGGAAATGGCGGCCTGTGCAATTTCGCTCAATGGCCATTTTGTCCATTTTTGCTGTGTTTTTGGCATTCAATGGAGTCCTGTCGAAAGGCTGTTTCACTTACAGCTACAAGATTAGGTGGGCCTGTGTAGCAGGTCAGGACGCACAAAAAAGTCAATCAGTGCCAAGCCCTAAACCTAACAGGAAGTCCGCCATTTTTTTTTTTAAAACTCTGTGACAATTTTGGCGATTTTACCTGACTTTTGGCCATTTTTGGCCATTTTCAACATCTATCACCTCCTACAGGGAAGGTCGTACACACCTGAAATTTGGCCAGCACAAACTACAGGAGGTAGTGATTACACATGAGTAAAACAGTCCGTACAAGTGTGACGGCGTGGAAATCGCGCCCCCCTGCATTTGGCCACAATGCCATAAAACACCAGAATACGAGACGTGCTGTGTAACTGGCCTGTGCGTGCTCCAATCAGCCTGAAACTTTACACACGTCCTCTGAGTGTCAGCCAGAGCGCGTTTCCACCACAACCAACACACACACGCCGCCGCGGCTTGCCACTAAACAGGAAATGGCTCGTAACTAGGCCGCACGTGCTCCAATCTGCCTGAAACTCAACAGGCCGGATCAGAGTCCCCCCTGGACCACGTTTGCGCCACACCCTGACGTGCGAGACGGCCGACAAGCGTAGGGCGAGGACCTTTCCATCGCCGTAAATTTAAATTTGTTAAGGTGAACGTATGAGCGAGTGAATGTGGTGGACAAATGAAAGAATGAGTGAATGACGAATGTAGTTAGTCTTGTAAATTTTAGAAAGGCCCAGTCAGGGACTGGAGTTGCGAATTAGCATTAGCTATAAACTCTTTGTGCACCACATCAGTTGCAACATTGTTGTACTATGTATGAATGCATTGTCCCTGTTAAATAAATAAAATAAAATAAATAAGTCTCTTTATCTTCTTTCACTGCACTTGATTTGGTAACTGTATACAGTACCTAGTCTAACTTGCTGTCACTTACTCTGCAGCCACGGAGTCACAAGAAGCATGTCTGGGATCACGAGCGCCCCCTGCCATGAGGAAAGAGAACTGCCTGCCTCACCTAGAGCCTTGTCTCACCTTTATGATCGATCAGCACACGAAACACGTTGCACGCATACAGTTCGTAACAAAAAACACTGTACATTACATACGTACATAGGCTGAACTATGGAAAATCATTTCATATATTAAATGTGTTTGAAACATGTGATTGGCGACATCCAAACAGCAGCATGCTGTCACTGCAGGCAGCCAGCGCAGGTAGCGGGGGATTGCGCAATCCAAGTGAGGCTGAGCTCGCTGCTGCCTCACCGGCTTCTCTTCCAAGCATTTGAATGGGAAATTGTGAAAATTTAGCGGTTTTGAATTTAAAAATCGTCAAAACTGACGAGGCTAAACGAAAAAGTAATTACTTTATAGTACAAATCACTGGATAAATATAACCATTTCAATTATTTTATCATCATATACTTTTTTCTCTCCGTGGTGTCAGGTGAGGCTTTGCCTCACCTGCCTCCCCTGACGGCACGTCACTGCTGTCAGGTCATCCAGGTTGTTGCTGGCAGCTTCAAAAACACTCCAGTCTGTACATTCAAAACAGGCTTGTAGTTCCTGCTTCACCGCAGTGGTCCATTTCCTTACAGTTTTGACGACAGACTTTGCTTTCTCCTGTCAGATCTCTCACTGCAGCCTTTTGGATCAACTGGAGTTTTTTTTTTAAAGCGTTACTGGGAAATCCTGATAATAAGGAAATGGTCAGAGCACACACTAGCAGAGTTGTTAGCATGGCTATATACAACTTTTTTGGAGTTGATTTGCAAACACAGGCATAGAACATGTTGACATAATGCTGCATAGATTTCAGAATATGTCCCATTGAAAACATTCAAGGGAAAGGTATGTCTGAACTTAGAGTACTTCACTTAAGTAGGAGGGATTGATCTGGCATACAGACAAGGACCATTTCCTCTATGAATCCTGAGGATGCTAAAGTTTGCACAAGGTAATGGACAGTTTGTTTGGGTGATCCCTGAGAGCCTAAGAGAACGGATCTCAGTGTGCTGAACAGACACACTCTCACTCTTCCTTTCTTCATGGGACTTCTTCATATCCAAGCTGAACTGAAAGGTTCTGAGAGTTAAATCTCTTTCAATCTGCCTTAGTCAAACTTTGTTGTTCTCAGTTTCTGTTGCTGCGTACGATGGAGGTCAGGGCCATGTATGTAATCAGTGAGTGTGTGTATTAAGAGTTTTAACCCAACTCTGCTTTCTCTCTTTTGTTGCTGCTTTTTCTCTCCTCGCTTCTTGTCATCACTGCTGCCCTTTAATCTTGAGGAAAAAATGAGATGAAACCCAGTGTCTCACAGGGATTTTCAAAGAGTCATACCTTTGCTTTGCCATCTTGCCTGGTTGCCTTGTTTTCTCAGTCCTGATTTCTATGATCAGTGGTCTTTTTCTTATTCTGACCTTCTACTTATCTACTTCTCTTCTTTTGTCCATCTGTCTGTACCATTGACTAGTGTCTTCATCTCACTTCATCCTACCTTTCTTGTGGTTCCACCATTTGATTTCATTCCATCGTCCGTCTTTCTATCATTCACTGTGATTTTCTCACCTCTATAACTCTGCCTCACCATGAAATCACTACAGTCTGACCATCGCATTAAGTTACATGATGCAATCTGAAATTGCAATGCTTTGGGTGAAAATCAAATTACCTTCCGCCAAACTACGGCACTGCTCTCCATGTATATACCCTTTACACTTTAACTAACATTTATAGCCAAAACAAATGTTAATATATTATCAGAACTGACTGATTTCAATAAAGCTTTCATCTCTATTTAGCATGAAAGACTCTGCATTGTAATAGAGATGGCAAAATATATTATCTAAATAAATCAGTGTATATGGAAAGTAGGGATACTGTTAAAATTGGAGATGAATGAACTGAATTCTTCACACAGAGAAGATGTGTTCATTAGGGTTTCAATTTAGACCCAATTTTAATATGTATATAACTGAATTTCCTGTTCAGTTGGACCAATGTGTTGTTTCTGGCTTTTTCCTCCTAGAGGTGAGGCGCCTGCTTCATAACTTTGTTCCACTGTCTCCTGCTAAGCATGAAGTACAGCAACTACTGGACACAGTGGAGAAATACAAGAACTGGGCTCTGGCAATAAACAGGGTGTCAGGACAAAAAATACCATTTATCCATTCCCTTCTGCTTAACTGGGTTAGGTCTCGGTGGCAGAAGGCTAAGCAGGGCACTCCAGATGTTTATGTCCACACAGTATTCCCTCGTCAGATGTGCTCTATAACCTCTCCGGTGAGTTCTGGGTTTACCCCAGGTCTCTTCCTAGAAAATCTCCAAAGTTGGCAGCATGCTCCTTTTACACAAAGTAGCATTGACTCTTCTCTCAGCTTCCTCCAGATGTCTCAGCTCCTCACCTTCTCTAAAGCCGAGCTCAGTCACCAGAGCTCACGACCATACATGATGGTTGGAACATAAATTAACTGGTAAATTGAGTGATTTACCCTTCGGCTCAGCTTCCTCTACAACACCCACATTAGTGCTGATGAAGCACCTATTCATCTGTCCATCTCACGCTCTATTTTTCTGTCACTCACAAACAAGATCCCAAGATACCTAGGCTTCTTAAACTCACCTCGGGCAGCAAACTCCTCTACAACCTGGAGGGGGGAATCGATTGCTTTCCGGCAAGGAACTGTGCCGTTAGAATGGGAGGTGCCTACTTTCGTCCCAGCCACTTCACACTGAGCTGCAAACCACCCCAGTGTGTGCTGAAGGTCTCAGAGTAGGCCAACACAACAACATCATCTACAAAAAGCACAGGTACAACTCTGAACAGGACGCTGTCCTTAACCCTATCCATGAATGCAACAAACAGCAGACAAGGGGCAACTATTGCAGAGTCCAAAACCCACTGGAAACACATTTAAGTTGGTGCCTAGAATGTAAACACAGCTTTCATTTAGGTTATTCACAGACCAGTTGGCCCTAAACAATGGCCTGGTACCCCTTACTCCCATAGTAGAACACACAAGAGGGTACAAATAAAAGTATACCTACCTAGGTTTAACTAAACGGCATCGAGGAGTTTCTGCTTGGCAATGAACATACTAAAATGAGCTTACCTGTTAGAAAAAAACACTGAACAGAATCTTTACATGCACAATTCTGCTGACACATTTTATATCTACAAAGAAAAACACCAACGAATGCAAGCATAGCAGAAGTAGGCAGATAAGCACTGACAATTAACATTGAAAACAGAGTACTCAGAGTTTTAATCACCTTAAATCCAACCCTCTAAACACCTTCATTTCCAAAAACCTCCAAATCTAAGAGCTGACTCCGGAAAAGAGTCAGTTATTGCTGCAACAACCCCCACTCAAACACACTCTGGCAGATCTCACAGCACTGCTTTCCAAACTCCAATTAGAGTAAACTACTTAAGAAGACAAAGTAATTAAACCTATTTGGAACATTGGAAAGAAGAAGCAAAAAGCCAAACTAGATTAGGATGTTATCTGGCCTTAAAAAGAAATTATGAATTGGCGGAACATCTCTCTAGATCCCAACCAAGGTCACACTCAGTGACCACACATTGGTAACAGAAAATGGAACACAGTTTCAAGCACTTTACAAGCAACTGAAAAAATCCCGCCCATGACATTAAAAATAGATTTAGAGACTAAAGCACATCACAAGTAGCACAATCAAATGACCAAAACATTAGATGGGTAGTTAAAATTAATTCTAACACCAAAAATGGAATAAAGATTTTAAATATTACACAAAACAAACTGATTTTAGTGAAACAGTAAAATGTTAATAAAATGGAGTTAAAACATAAAATAAATACTGATACTAAAACTATAAAATTACAAGACATTCCATGCAAGCCATGGTAAAAAGATAGACTTTCACATATTGTTTTAAAAAAAAAAAAAAAATCAGTCTATTATACCATTGTGTACTTTCCAAATATCTAGTGATGCTTTGGGAGCTAAAAATAACTTTCAAAAATTCATGCCAGTACTACTTTTTTGCATTGAGATAATTTGATGTTAATTGATTTAAATAAATTTGAACTAATTGAACTAACTTTCAGCCCCTATAAATTTAATAGGCATTAACTGACTTTAATTAAATTTAACTGAACTAAAATTTCTGCTCACATACATTGAATTGAACTTGACTTGAACTGCTGGTTATGAAAAACGGCAAAATTTTCACTTTTTTTTTTTTTTTCATTTTTGACACATCAGAACTTTAGCAGACACACACTAGATGTAAATACTGAATAATGATGTTTGAATGAATCTGCTGCAGTTTTAGTCTGCCATCACACTGCATATTAAATCTTTCAGTACATTTTAACAGCAATATACGTCCTAATCATCATAAAATTAACATGTATTTTGAAATACAGGCTGACAAATTCAATGTTGATTTGCAAGACCTTTGCACTGTTTGACTATAAAATTCTGAATTGCTACTCAAAGGAAGGCCACACTCATTGTAGCAATAAATGAGCATGCAGTTGTATTTAGAGATGGGATTTGGTTCTTGGAAACGCTGCCTAAATGAATCCTGGCAGCTGAATAGAGTGTGCAGGAGTACAGTGAAGCCAGCTAAGAGGTATAGTCCAGCACCTGGCAGGTACACTATCACAAAGGTGTCAGTGGTGCATGTACTACAAGGCATGTATGTTTTATTAGAACTAAGAACAGAGGGTTGCCAAGATAGTGGAGAGACATATTGAATAGAACATTTGATGAATGAAACATATAATGTACTCTGAGAGCCTTGTAATAAAAGGTAAAATGTCCTCAGCGATTGTAAGAGCACTTCCAGGCAAGGTCCACTGATTCCACACGAGGGGATGCATGATTAGTGACAGGTGAGTAATTCATTCTTGCAAAAACAGTTGGTAGTTTAGTTAGTGGATGTTACAGAATATCAATCTGCTGGGTTTCCTGTCCCTCAACAACAGCTGTCTGTCTCGTCAACATGTATTCAGTATGCATCACACCTTATTTCTAAATTGACTTTTCCAAGACTGCCTATTTCCATTTAAATGAGCTGTGTGCATTTTTGAATGAACTTTTCCCCAAATGCTTTGCCATTTCATTTTTCATTTACCATGACAGTTGTTTGTACACACATTCAAATTGTGGTTCTGAAAACTGGTTTCTGATCCTTTGAAAAAAATCTTTGGCATGTGCTTGTGCTTGACGTCGCTGAGTAAGGAGAGAGAGTATAAGTGCGGTGAAGTGCTGACCCCTTGTGGTATGACTCGCAAACAGCACAAAGAGATTTTGAGATGTTTGTCCACAGTCTGGTACATTTTCTGAAGAAATGTTTTTTCTCTGTCAGCATTCACCTGCTTCATTGATGATTGTGTAAAGGAAATATTTATGTTCAAAATGCTAATGTAGAAGGTAGTCTGCTTGGTTCAGCACTGGAGGGTGGATGGCCTTCTTGTAGCTGTGTGGCCTCTTGCCTCACACATCCAGCATCTCTCCTTACCGACTTCCCTCTGCAAGTAACATGAATGCAAATCAATTACAATGATGCAGTATCTGTTCTGTGTGCCGGCCTGCAACACGTTCCCCAGGGGATTAAATCAATGAGGCAAAATGGAGCTTTCAGCATTCTTACAGTGTGGAACTCAATGGGCCTCGACAGCTCTTAAGATTAATGAAAACTTCTGCTGAACAAGCCAGTTGAGTATGGAAACGCATGTGGCCGTGTACACCGTGGCTGCTCAACACGGCTGTGATCACAGCCTGTTATGCAGAGTTGGTGTGTAGCTTGAATTCCGTCGAGCAGCCACAGCATTAGAACTGCTGACAGGTGGAGTGAAAACACTGATAGTCTCGTTACAATACTGTCTTCTGCTGTGATACCTTAGGTCTTGGATTTTGAGTGGATGTTGACACATACTACCCACCTTAGCAATGTTGCAGACCAAGCACACCCTTCAGTGGCAATGACACTTCCTCTCCAGTTGAATGTCTCCCTCCACACTGCAAAACCAGATCATGGAACACATAGAACTTCTGAATCATCCACCAAAACACAACACAATCTAGTCGAGCATCTCCAGGATGACCAATCCACAGAGACCACAGGATCCTGCACCAACATCCCCACAGGACTCCCTAACAGGTCCTACATCCATGTCCCGATGGGTCAGAGGTGTTTTGGCAGCACGACGTGGATCTACACAACATTAGACCGGTGTTCTGAATGCTGTGGCTGATTGGTGTACCTACCATCCAACAAAAGATAAAGCATTCAAACATGTAAAGTTACAATACGTTTTTTTTTTCTTCTTTTTTTTTTATTGAAATATAATTGACCCCTGAGGCTAGATAAAAAGGCCACAGTTTCTTTGTGCCTTGTCTAGCTCTTCAGTCTGACACAGCCAGTTAGAACACAACAGACCTGCCAAAAAACACACATTACACAACTGGTGTGAAAATTCCAAATACCTTTTTTTCTTTCTTTCTTTCTTTTGTAATCCAAAATTAAATGGCCCGTCACATATTGACAAAGTTTCAAATTAATTATCTAAGTGCAATTTAAAAAAAAGGAAAAAAAAAAAAAAAAGCTACCTCTCCAAATAAAAGTGCTCAATTTGGCTCACATATGATCCAGGGTCAAAAATACATACATTCACTTTCAGCATTTGTATTCGCTCTGCCAGAGGTGTATTTGTATCAGCTGTGATGATTAAACCAAGGAGGTTAGCGATCTGTCTTGAAATTGTATTTTGGACCTTAAACCAAAGTCAGAAAGGAGACACATCTTGTTCGTGCTTTCAAGTTACAACAGAAAACTGATACCACTCTCCCATCTGTATAGTAAATATGAAGCCAAAACCAGCACCCAGTTATGGGGGAAAATGGGCCGGCTGGCTCCGACCATTTCTTCTTGTTTTGACCTTTGTGTGATTGTGTTCTCACATGTGAAGCCATCCACACAAGCCCCAGTAAAGCAGAGGTCCTTTTATAGCTCTGTTTCTTCATCTTGGTCCACAACAAATTGGGACTACAAGGCGAAAGGCCATTGACCCATTGAGAGCCCCCAAAATAAAAGAGAAAATAAAAAATAAAATTTAAAAATGGGGAATTTAGGTTTTGTTTTTTTGTCCAGGCCTGGGACACACTGAGGTAACATAGACAGTAATAAATTATTCAGTTGTTTAAAAAAAACTTTTCAAGAGTCATATCAATAATACAAAATGGTATCAAACATACATGATGCAACGTTTTCATCAAACACATTCAATTTTTTTTTCCTTCTTTTGAACTCCCACAATCCAGAGTCTGACGTCTCACCACTCCATTGGTTCTTTAAAGTTTTGAGTCCTTCCACCGAAAACTCCTTGTGAAGTCCCTTCAACAGTAGACGTAGATTAACACTGTAGTCCTTCTATTGCCAAGGTTGATTTTCCTCTTCCATGCTGAGGTGAATTTGTATGCGATTCAATAAATTATTTTTTTATATGCAACCTTTTTAATTCAAAACTGAGTAATTTCAATACCTTTTGAATGATTAAATCTGTTACAATCATCGCCAAGGCAACAGGCATACACAGGCACACGGGGTTGCAACATTAATCAGCCATTTGCTCACGATGTTCAATTTTTTACATTCAGATCGTTTTTACCATGCCTTTCATTTCACTTACAGATTTTAAAAAAACAACATGCCAATAGGAAAGTCTGAAATTGTATTAAAAGTGCAAAAATGTATTCCTTCAAGAGTCGGTATTCACCCAGACAAGAAAGTTGTCCGCCGAAACTTTTAGTGCGTTAACAGTACAAGCCATTTCGTAGGTTATTAAATTGTATACTCCCATCCACTTCACGACTATAAATATGGATTCACTGAAAGTGTTGTTGCTTCGAGTGTGTGGTTTTCCTACAACTACAACGTGGTCAACATGGCTTTAAGCCCAAGGAGCATCACACTGTCCAGCCCAGACAGGCCGACGTATTGTCAGGGCTACAGTATTTACTGTCTATCCTTCAGTGAGCGTGACTCATCCTATAACGTAGTCCTGAACTCAGTGGTGCAGTCTGAAAAGTCCCTAGACTGAAATAAAGTGACATCACATTATTTTGGTTAGTGACCAGTGCAAATCAGCTTCTCCAGCGTGTCCCCCCTCCTCCCTTAATCCCTTATCTACCCTCCTTTGTAAAACAGCATTGAATTTGTCTACATTGCCACCAATATTTAGATTTTTTTAATATCACAAATATATTTATATTTTTCCATACTTGTAGATACAAAAAAAAAGAAAGTAACTTTCTTAAGAAGTTTGTTATTTTGTTAAGAAGGGAACTATTGTTCATACAGTACTGACAAAGGATTGCACTCGTTACACCACTTACAATGACTGAAGAGGCAACCGAACCAACAAATTTCAACACTTAAAAAGACAAAAAGTGGCTCCTGTGTACTGTCTGCGTATGTGAAAATAATCCTTTGTAAGAGTGTCTGTAAACATGGCCCTTAACAGATCAGCGGTAGGATAAACCCTCTCACATTTACATCACAATGGAATCACACAAACGGACTAATCTTATTCTGCTTTACAGTCACAATATCGAAACACTTTTTCAACAAGCTCTAATGGCCTTAAGGTTCACCTGTCAACTGATAGGACACATTTTCTCACCACGTATCATTTCTTTCACGCTGCCTTCCTCAACCGACACTTCAAAACCAGAGCATCATGCGACCACGAGCTACAGTCACAGAACTCGCGGTCCATCACACGACGTCTACTGTCACCACTCTCACATTCAACCACTGCACTCTCACCACGTCCTCTCTACGGAGAGAAAGAAGCCTATCTAGGGTTCGCACAGGTGCTTTTCTTCCACAAATTGTAGGGAGTGTAAGGATAGAAAGGCGATGAATTACAGGTTGGTGGAGTCCATAAAACATGAATCGCCATTGTAAGCCAGTTACTCCCTTGCCGTTCTTTTTCCTCAAGAAGACAAGCTCCATCATCAAGGTCTCTGTCTTTTTTCCACCACCGAGTTTGTCGTCTTGTGCCACGTTTGAGATGAAATTCAAAAATTATACTTGATTGAGAAACAGTTAGGTGACTACGTAGCTCGGGGTTGAATACAGACGAGACGAGGGGGTCAGAAAACATCAGAAAGGGGCCATAAAGTGAGGAGAGACGGCACTGCGCTCATTCCAAGGCTTTGTGAATGGCTGACGGGTCATCAGTCCAACTTTTCAGATTCGTTCCACCCTTCGTCCCTCTGAGTTTCACTCATTGACCACCCTCCCATCCCCCTCCCTGTCCTTTCTGTGCTCCAGTAGTTAACCACTGCTGGGGAGTTCCCTGACATCCAAAGGTATACTGATGTGCGTGTGGGTGTGAGTATGTTGTGAATGATAAACAGGACAAGAGAGGTCACAATATGGCGCAGTGGAACCTGTGGGAGGCCGGGGAACGCTCTGCTCTCCATTTCATCTTCTTTTTCTTCTTCTGGTTTCGCTCTGGGACCTGTTGTCTGTGAGTGGAGGAAAAGAAAAAAAAAAAAGCAGAAAGAGTCTCAGGAAATAATCTTAACTCGAGACCTACTTAACAAGTCTTTACATAATTATCTAACAGAATAACACAGCTGCCATTTTTGAAGTCAAGAATAACAGAAAGTTTACACAGTTTTTTGACCAAGACGCCTCTCTCATGTCTGTCTAGTAAACGGGAAGTTACAACCAGCACAGAGACTGGAAACATAAGGAAACAATTTGCCTGAATCTGTAAGAAAATCCATCAAACAAGCAAGGAAATGAATTGTTTCTTTGTGTCTCTCGTTCTGCCATGTTTTTCAGGTCCCATGCATTTTTCCTTTCATTGTGAACATCAGTTTTTGTTTTTTTGTTTTTAGTTTCCCCCACTTGTTTTTAATTGCTATTTTCCTGGTTGTGCTATGCTGTTGAGTCTTTGTCTGGTTTTATATGTTGTCCACATTTACAGGGTCATGTTTTAGAACTATGTTTTTCCTTTCTGCTTTGCTGTCAAAAAACCTCACAGTCCACATGAAAATGTCAAAACACAGCAATATAACCCTAAGGTAAATCTGAAGCCTGGAACAAGCCATCATAATGGCATTAACAATGCTGTACTGAGAAAGGAGAGAATAATACGCGTAGACTGATTCTGATGCCTCTGTTCCACAATATAGTAAAGAGTAACTTTACATTTATGTGTAAACATGTAAAGAGTCCTGGTAGGAAGGTAAGCAGCAGCACTATTTTGGCCTATTCACGATTGTGCAAAATCACCTCACGTGAACAAAGAAAATAACAGTACACACTCTGACTCATTAGTCAAAACTTCACTTTTCGTGTCAACAGAATTTCTAAATATCTTTACTCAGGAAGGAGGTTTCCAAAAAGGTCTGTTTTGAGTAACCAAAACAGTGTTTGTACATGGAAAAAAGACTAAACCAAAAAGCACCCATGTATTTTTACATTTTCTAACGGGTGCTGCAGGAGACGGCTGCCTCACCAGTTGTTCCGCAACACCAAGCGTTTTTTTTTACTTGTTTTTATTTATTTTTTTCTTTTTTCTTAGATATTTTCTACTTTTCTTTTTGTCTTTATGTATTCTATGGATAGTTGTAACTTTAAAGCATCCGCAGGAGCCAGGATCCTCACTTTTTCTCGAGAGGAACTACTGGCTCTTAAGCCGATGGGACTGGCTGGAATACGACATGACATCCCGGCTGAGCTGAGAAGGCGCTACCGGGACAGCAGGGCTGGTGCTAGGCTGAAGGCTAGGCTAACAGACCGGAGGCGTTTCAAACCATCAATCCCGACGGCAATTATGGGAAACGTAAACGCCTTGCAGAACAAGATGGACGAGCTGTCGGTGCTGATCAACCAGCGTATCTACCGGGAATGCAGCTTGTTCATCCTCTCGGAATCGTGGCTAACCCAGCTAACACCGGACGCCAACGTGGACCTGCCGGGCTTCGCTACAGTGAGAGTGGACAGAGATACGAAAGCATGCGGAAAAAGCAGAGGTGGGGGTCTCATCATGTACGTTAACAACCGCTGGTGTAACCCAAGTCACGTTTCTGTCAAGGTGGTTCGGTCTTGTCGGGATTTAGAACTGTTAGCCGTTAGCCTGCGGCCACATTACTTGCCACGAGAGATCAGTCACGTGATCGTGATGTGCGTTTACATCCCCCGAGTGCCGATGCAGCCGCTGCCTGTGAGAACATTCACACAGTCACAGCAAGGCTGCAGACCCAACATCCAGAGGCACTCATCATCATCTCTGGGGACTTTAATCACGTCACACTGAACTCTGCCTTGCCTGCTTTCCACCAGTTTGTGAACTGCCCCACCAGAAAAAACCGGACAATCGACCTCCTGTATGCTAATATACGGGACGCATACAGAGTCCATGCTCTATCACCAGATTGTGTGGAATATTTAGGCACTTTGGCAATTTTGTTACTGTGTCCATTATTAGGGTCCGAGGACCCCTACTTGCAAAGCAAGCAGGGGGCAAGGACCCTATTGTTCCTGCTTCGTTTCTTTCTTTCTTTCTTCTTATTATCTTATTATTATTTCCCTGACCAACGCGAAACCCTTAATTTGACCCCCTAAACACGCTCAAAAACTCACCAAAATTGGCACGCACATCCGAATCGGCGAAAAATTTGATAAAATGAAAAAAAAAAAGAAGGAAAATGCTCTCTAGCGCCACCCAGTTACAGAAAAACACACTAAAATGGCCCTAGCGCCCAGTAGGAATGTCGTACAGAGATCAAACCAACATCAAAATGTTCGTCTCAATGAGACGCACAAATCTCGTGCTGACACCCCTGACCAATCTCAAACAGGAAGTCCACAATTTGCCTTTCAAAGTAAAAAAATGAGCGAAAACTTTTTTTGGGAAAAAATTATCTTGTCTGACAGTGTAAATCGCACCAACTTGAAAATCGCACAGGAGACAGAGAAGGCCTTGATGTACAAAAGTTCTGAAGGGATTTGGTGTTTCTCAACCGGTTTTCGAATGGCGAGCCGTTAAAGTTGATGCCCTGCCGCAGCCTCGGCTCATACTTTGTATGGGTGTCTATGGAGGCATGTACAGACATGCTGTGTCAGTTGGTCATCTACACAAAAAACTAAAGGTCCTACAGCTTTAAAAATGACACTGAGGGCTTCCTAACAAGATTTCCTACAAAAATATGTTGTTTTTACACACATTTGGTGAAAATTGTGGCTGTATGGGAGAGAGAAAGTGAGAGAAAGCGAGTAAAACTCTCAGCGCTCAAATGAAGAACGATGACATCATCACGTGCAGCTTTCATGCTGATTGGCAGCTCAGTGCAGCTGGTCATGTGACTCACTGACAGTCTGAGGCTGAACAGAGAGAGAAAAATGGCTCCTTCACCTTAAAGCAGGTTTCACTTGAAGAACGGTCAGACGGGCATGAGGGTCCAACGCAGACCGAGGACCCGATCAACGCTGCTTGCAGCTTTAATTATTATTATTACTATTATTATTATTTTAATTACTACTATTATTACTAATATTGTGTTGGTGTTGTGTTGTTGTTCATGGTACAACAATTTCCCTGAGGTTTCCACCAAAGGGATCAATAAAGTTCTATTCTATTCTATTCTATTCTATTCTATATGTGTGGAAAGGGCCAAACAATGTTTCCCTGCTTTTGGATTTCTATCGAAAAGAAAAGCTCTAAATCTCAATGAGACTACCCAAAAAAAAAAGTTTCTCTTCTAAGCTTCAAAGCAATCAATACAATGAGTGAACTGTTACAGATTTTATATTTAACATTTTATAGGTAAGTGCTCAGGGCAGCCAAAGGCAACTTCTAGAAGTACAGAGAGGATAGACAGTCAGACTGACGGTCAAAACTGCTGATGTGCCAGTCAGGAAAAAGCATCATCATCATTTTTCTATTCCACCCCTTTAACTCCTGAATTTCTACTGTCTGACCACAAGAGGGCAATGTTGATTTATCACTCTGCTCTTCTCAGTTCTGGTACATTATGAAAGAGGAGTTTCCTCATGAGTCAGTTACAGACCTGGCGTGTGCACAATGAGAGCTTTCCACTACTCTGCTCCTCTCTTCACACATTAACAGAAGAACACACCAGCCTTTGACTGCTGTGTATTTGGCCATATAAGCACAAGTACTACACATCCTATTGGTCTCCGCAACAAGACTTCAAAACAGGATATGACCACATAGAAAACATGTACATAAAGCAAATTCTTCTGATATTACAAGTGTCAAGACAAGAAATAGCACTGGGATTTTTCTTTCCTTTCCACTCTTCCTGAAAGCACTTTCACTGCCCTAACATTTCAGGACTACACTCTGTCAGTGCCACTAACCTCTGAATAAGTGACTCTGAAAACATATGTGAAAGGGAACTTAACTTTGACTTTACACAATTTTATTTGACACAACAACTGTATTTTAGTTTACAAACAATTATCTTAAACAGCAGTTTAACACCTATTACAGAAACTGATTTTGTCTCACAATATATCTCATTCAAAGATCTTTCACCCAAAGGTCCTTAAAGCATGAAAATGAGTGAAAAACACAAGTTAACTTAGGTACCTTATAACGCGCACCAGCTCGTGAAAGGCTTTGTCCACATTCATTGGGGGATCCTTGGCACTGGTTTCAATATAAGTTATCTGAAGAAGAATGATGGAATAGAGACATGTATTACAATGAGCATTTAACCCAAAAACAAACAAACAAAAAAAACACAGATGCCATACAGTTAAGCAACAATAAGAGTCATAAAGTTTCAGTCTAATGAAGGATCAGTCAATGATCAATTACAGTGGCTGATGCTAGTAATTGTGTTGTACTTTTTCACTCGGCAGCATGTGAACACTCAGAAGTGATTAATTAACAGCCATGTGTGCCATAAAGTCACATCCCTCGAGCCAGAGGACACTGTATGTGTGTCTGTGCGTAACAGAGTGAACTGTTCTTTTCCTCAAATCCCTCAGGACCAAACTCCCCAAGGAGAGAGCAAGCTCAGCGACTCTGAGCCTTCTCTGCCTGAATGATAAGGTTACATGACTGTCACATTACACTGTATGAAATGCAATTTAAATATGCGTTTATGGAAGAAAACATAGCATGGTAATAAATGTGTAGTCTAGTCTGTCAAAAAACTGGAGAAGTCTACATTTGTGTGATTTTAAAAGTTTAAAGCTTCTTTCCAATAATCTGACTGCATCTGAACATGTCGGCTTAACGTCTGAATGAGCACCCTGGCGCTCTTTTGTGAAAGTGGTCACAGTAATCTTACTAGGTCAGACCTAGTGACATTTCTTTATCACTTTCAACAAAGCACATCATACATGTATACATTCAACGATCACAGTAAAAACTCTGCTACTGCAAATATCCTGCAGCGAGAACATCTCCGTAACAAAAACATCATGGTATGGTCAAAATAAATAAGTAACTTCAACATCGGAAAATAGATTAGAACAGGGGTCGACAACCCGCGGAAGCCGCATGCAGTTCTTTCATACCTCTGCTGCGGCTCCTTGTGGCTTTGGAAAATAAATGAGTATTTCATTTTTATTTATTTATTTTAGTTTGTAATTTTTTTTAAATGCAGTTCCGAATTTGAAGATTATGGTGATCTTGTAACATTAAAATATAATGTGTTTAACTTTTGTTGTTGCTCAAAATATGTCACACTCGCCGATGTGCAACACCTGCCAGCATGCACAGTGTTGCCATCTTGGTGATTTTCTCGCTAAATCTGGCAACTTTCCAAATCGTCTTGGCGACTATTTTTTTTTTTTGGTCAAAAGTGACTAGCGACAAATCTAGCGACTCTTTCTGGTGTTAATGGAGATTTTTCTGGTGTTTTGTAGACTCTGATGTGAAAACACACATCATTCTGCAGTTACTATCATCAGCAAGTAGCGGGTGCTGCCGTGAGCTCCTCCCGTCCCAAAGCGCTCACAGGCGGTCAGGAGTCTGGTCAGGAGTTCCAGCTGCAGTCAGCAGGACAACCAGACAGCGTTTTTACTTTGCTGCAGGTGGATAATTTAAGTTCGGCTTTCTATTTCATAAATACAAGGAGAACTCAAATAGATAGTGAGCATTTTATTTGAAAGTAACCTTCAACCCAGCGTCTTTTTTTTCTGAGTTCAAAATGTTTTTGTTGCATGCAGAAATAAAATTTTGTTTTCTCTGTAGTAGTTCATTAATTTTATAAATGCAACACACTACAGTTTTTTTTTATACATAGCATTAACATAAAAATGATGTATGCAGTGTTATCTTCATTTTAGATGTCAAAAGGACCGCTGGATTAGACTATCCATCCATCCATCTTCTATACACCGCTTGATCCTCACTAGGGTCGAGGGGGGCTGCAGCCTATCCCAGCTGACTCAGGGTAAAGGCAGGGGACACACTGGACAGGTTGCCAGTCTATCACAGGGCTACACTTAGAGACAGACAACCAAGCACACTCACATTCACAACTACGGAGAATTTAGAATCACTAATTAACCTCAACATGTTTTTGGACGATGTGGAAGGAAGCTGGAGAACTCTGAGAGAACCCATGCTGCATGGGGAGAATATCCAAACTCCATGCACCAGGACGCGAGTCAGCGACCTTCTTGCTGCGAGGCAACAGTGCTAACCACTGAGCGACCTTGCAGCCGTAGATTAGACTAGACTACAGTAAATTGACAGTTGTGAAGGAGTTGAGGACTCAGTCTGAGGACCAAAGATTTCTAAGCATTTAACTGTATCAAGTAAATAGATCCACTAAACTGTGACTGTGTACAGTGAAGAAAGTACAGTGTTATTTGCAGTTACAAATTATGTCATAACCCTTATTTCGCCAGTCTGATATGTGTTTTGTGGATCAGGATAAACACAGCTTTGAGGCTTTATTTGATGATGTGCTCACAGAAACCAAACTTCTAACATTTAGCTCAGTTTGAGCTTCACTGTGACTTTGGATTGAACTACTTCAGATACAAGGACACAACTCTGTGTGGAATGGTCTTTAATGTTGCTGCATTTACAGTGTGTGTAGTGTCTATAGTGCACATGAAAAAAACTCTTAGAAACTTGTTTAAACATATGCACAATTTTTTTTTTTTTTTAAAATGAGGATGCTGCACACAGTTGACAATAAGCCAGGGACAAGTGCTTAAGGAAAGGTTCAAAACTTACATTATGTTTTGCAGCCATCTCCTGGCCCTGATCAGTTGTGACCTTTCTCAGATGGACTAAGTCCACTTTGTTAGCAACCAGCACCATGGGGAAGGCTTCCCTGAGAGGGAAAGGACACATAGACACAATTATGAATGCATTTGTTTATAAGTAAATATTTGACTATATCCAAAACACTTGCATTGGTTTAAAAGAGTGTTTTATAGTCTTATAAGGTTTATTGGCTGTTATAAAAGTCTAACAGGTATGGGTCAGGTGAAGATATAATCTTAAAACAGGCAATATATGGCAAAAAGACACACATTACAGCAGAGCGTTGTGCCTCAGTTGTTCACACACACTAGATAAGTTTAATTTAGAAAGAGCACCCTGAACAGAAATTGTTTGTGAGCCGTCAGATTTCTGCAACACTTAAATCTTGGGGGGAAATGGGCAACAGTTGAACACCACCAAATATGGACAGACAGCAAGTTGCTTAGTTCTGGTTTCTATTTTTTGCTTCATCTAAGACTTTCAGTCTTATTGTTTGTTGTCAGTCACTGTCAGTGAACAGATGCTTCTCTTCTCTTGCATTCACAACACAACAGATTTCAGTTTTGGATGTTCTGTCAACCTTCTGCAGCTTTAGGAGAAAAAGAAAGAAGGAGAAGCTGATCGTTAACAGTTCTTATCCCAATGGTAGCTCTTCCTGCTGACTGAACCAGGCCTGCCGAGTCAGCAAGAGGAACAGAGGAGGACAAAGTTTGGTCTTAAATGGAGATGAGGGCTCTGTGGTGACAAGGCAGCACTGACTGGACAGATGCTTTTGCTCAGCTGACAGTTTTCCCCAAATCTGAACTAATACAGAAAATTTAACAGAATATAATCTCAACACGCAAGCAAGCCATAGACCAATCTGCACTTTCACCATTATGTAAATGTCTACTGCAGCTGACAGAGCTACTTCCTCTTTTGGTAACCTTAACTTGCTATATTTACCGTAGCTGTGCACACAGATTGTCAGTGCAGTGGCTGATTGTACTAGACGCTTTGTCTTAACTTCCAAATAATCTACCACTGCGACAAACAGGTCTGTGTGACTATAAAACTGTTCATACAACATGTCCAAACGAAGGGAAAAATTGATTCTGCCCCTTTAAGAGTGCTTTAATGATCTTTTACTCATTGCAGATGCTGGTAATTCTGCTGTCCTTGTCCTTTGATCTTCTTCCTGAGCAGTGCATTAGTATCTGTGCCACTGCTATAAATTGGTTAAAGTCTTATTTGACTGATAGATCGTTTTCCCATCAGCAATGGCAATTACCCTTCTCCGTCACCCCTGACTTGTGGTGTACCTCAAGGGTTCATATTAGATCCTATATTGTTTTCAATGCATATACACCAAGTAGAGTCCATATGTGTGTGTATATAAAGGATAGCAGTGCCAATGTGGATGATACTCAGATATACCTACTGCTGAAATTCCCACTGACTCTTTTGTTAATTCATTAACCACTAGTTTAGCTGATGATTAAATGTGACTCTCTCAAAATTTCCCAACCTCAATGAAAGTGAAACAGAAATTTTAGTCCTAAACTGTGTCACCCAGCAGCATCATACTTTCGTTATAAGGAAGTATAATGGAAACCTCCTGCACAGAACCTTGGCGTTATTTTTGATTCTTCTTTTAAACTAAACTTGTAGATTACATCAGTTGTCAAAGCCAGCTTCACTCAACTAAGAGTTGTAACTAAAGTCAAATTTTTCCTTTCCTTTAAAAACCTTGAGAATGCCCTCATGGCGTCGAGGCTGGACAATTGCAATTCAGTGAGTGTGGAATTGGCTATGCACTAATATTGTGGCTGTGGCTGGTTCAAAATGCTGCAACTAGTCTCCTCACTGGCATGTGCAAGCGGCCATACTTCACCTATGCAGGCATCCATATATTGTTTACCTTTTCAGTATAGGAATAACCATGAAATAAACACATACTCATTTATAAGAGCTTACTTTTTTAACTGGTGTTTAAAATGTTTTTTTTATTTTAATCATTAAAGTGTACTCATTCAGAGGGCTGCAAGGTGGCGCAGTTGGTAGCACTGTTGCCTCACAGCAAGGTCGCCGGTTCGCATCCCAGTGGGGGCACTGGGATCTTTCTGCATGGAGTTTGCATGTTCTCCCCGTGCAGCATGGGTTCTCTCCGGGTTCTCGGACTTCCTCCCACAATGTCTCCAAAAACATGTTGAGGTTAATTAGTGATTCTAAATTGTCCGTAGGTGTGAATGTGACTGTGCTTGGTTGTCTGTCTCTAAGTGTAGCCCTGCGATAGACTGCGACCTGTCCAGGGTGTCCCCTGCTTTTGCTATAAGTCAACTGGGATAGGCTCCAGCCCCCCGCAACCCTAGTGAGGATTAAACGGTATATAGATAATGGATGTACTCATTCCAACTACAGGACATCAAAAGTATAGTCCTATATATTTATTTTTTTATCACTGCCTCCCTGAGTCAGGAGTGGGTAATTTGGTTTCCGAGGCTCACTCTCTAGTATGACTGACTTCCCTTGTATTTCCTCCTACAATGACAATTGTTGAATGTTTAATAGGTTGTTTTATGATTTTATCGACTCATTTGTTTTTAATTAGTTTTATTGGTTTTACTTGTCTGATGTTGTGCAGCACTTTGGCCAACATATTGTTTTGTTTAACTGTGCTATAAAAATAAACTGACTTCATTCCACTGTATTTCAGATAATCATACTCAACAAATACAGCTAAAAGGACAAAAGTAAGGCAAGTGTAGTAAGGAATCATATGTTCCTTAAACCGAAAGTGGAATCTATTTAGATAAAATAACATACAGCATTTATCATCTGCAATAATGAACAAAAGGATTTCATCCATTAGGTGTTCAAAAACAACTTTCCTATTGCTCTTTACCAGAACAAATTAAGTCTGGTGTGAGTGATTTCTGAACATTTCCTCACACACACAGAAATCACTTGTTGTCTGAGGTCAAATCATGCATGACATCACACATATATAGTAAAAAGTGCCATAAGTTAGGAGAGCATCTCTATGGAAGCCCAACTACCCAGAGGGACTAATGATGTATGTGATTCAGCTACAGTATTGTACACACTCCAGGATATCCTACAAAAAAAAGACTGCAAAAAGACTGAATCATACTCGGAACTCCATTTTCTTTTGCTGTGTTCCTGTTTTCTTGGTTATTATTGATGCCTGCTGTATATTGCTTCATTGAGCTGTTGCATCCTACCTGTCTTTGACCCGTAGAATGAGTTGATGGAATCGATCAACGTGTTCAAAGCTGGCCTTGTCTGTCACTGAGAAGACAATGAGGAAGCCGTCTCCCGTCCTCATATACTGCTCCCTCATTGCACTGAACTCCTCCTGACCGGCTGTGTCCAGCACTGGGTAGATGTAGGGACAGAAAAACAATAACACACACTTTAAGATACACTTCTGAACATATTGTATAGCTTGTACATTATAATTGTGAAAACATAAATTCCTATTAAATACACAGATCAAACCATATATCCTGATGCATTATTTAGTTATTTTATGTCATTTTTATTTTATGTCTTATTTACCATCTACACAATCAATTAGGTATTTGGGAAGCATGCTAAAACCTATCAAACCTGTGACACAGTCAGATTTATTCCCAGAAATATAGGTAAGTTTTCTGACCAAAAGCATTTTTTTGTAAAAACATTTTTTGTTTGCAAATAAATAAACTGACCCAGTATGCAGGAATTATTGTGCAATAGCACTGTATGATTTTTGTCATTGTGCTGTTTCAATTTCCTGCAAGTACGCTGTCAGAACAACTTTTACAGTCCTGGCAAAGAACCTCCAAGTGAGCACCGATGAGGATTTCAGCATTGATTTCTAATTAAAAACTGAGAAATACTAAGTCTGAGTGCCTAAGATCCTCTTGTAAGCACTTAAAATGTAGTTACAGCATCAAAGTTTCACAAAAAACGAATTGGTTGATCACTTTGTTCAGATGAAAGTTGAAAGACGGATGACATTGTTTAGTGTAAAGGAATTTTTTTGAAGTCAAAATGTGGAGGCTACAAAGACAACTTCAATTCATCTAATGTTTTACACAAAATGCCTTAAATATGGAGCTTTATAAACTGTGTGCTGCCAACTGGAAGCTTCCAGGACATCTAACAGGAGCAGTTGTATACATTTAAATTAAATAAGAACTATGGAATATGTTCAGTACTTTAGGGTTACAGCGTCAACAACTCAAAGGCTAGCAGTTGTATTCTGGGATTTCAGTATAAACATTAAAGCCGCAAGCGGCGATGGACGGGTCCTCGCACCTACGCTTGTCGGCGTTCTTGCACGGCGGGACTGTGATCCGGCATGTCGAGTTTGGGGCAGATCGGAGCAAGTGTGGCCTAGTTACGAGCCACTTCCTGTTTAGTGGCGAGCCGCGGCGGCGTGCGTGTTGGCCGGGGTGGAAACGCGCTCTGGCTGAGACTCGGAGCACGCGTGTAAAATTTCAGGCCGATTGGAGCACAGACACAGCACGTCTCGTAAGAATCTGCAAAATTGTCACTGTGTTTTCTCAAAATAATGGACTTCCTGTTGGGGTTAGGGCTTGGAGTTGTTGACATTTTTGTGCGTCCTGACCTGCTACACATGCCCACCGAATCTTGTAGCTGTAGGTGAAACGGCCATCGGACAA
>NW_007579378.1:134963-156892 GCF_000690725.1 Stegastes partitus | reverse complement strand
AAAAAGGGGAGTCGATTTATAATCAGAGTCGACCTATATGTGGGCTAATGATTAAAGGAGCTCCAGTCAAACCTCAGCAGTGTGATGGAAATATGACATCATTTAGGATGCTGACAGCTTCGTCTTCACACTTCTGACATTTCCTCAAAAAGCTCCTGTGACATCGAGACACATACTTCATGGGCTTTATTCTGCAGTTTTGTTTGACTTTTTTCTTTCCCCCATTGCACTTGTCACAATTTGCTTCAAGAGATGAAGCAACATTCCAACATCAGCTAAGTGTGAAAACATCTTTTGCATCGTTTTGTCTTTTTCCAAAGAAAGGTTTTTAAAAAATGTAAGGGCATGCGTGTAGCATGATAAAATAAGCTAATGTTAGTAGCTAGGATACAGGCATGCCTGGGTTAGATGCTTGAAGGTGTAAAGGCATAAAACACAGCCTGCTTCTACTGCTGTACAACATCGCAGTATCTATAATTACTTGCATGACCTTACATTTGTTTCACCCTGTAATTATCAGCCGCAAAAAGACAATTGGATGTAACGTTATTCTCATGTGCGGAAACGTGTTATCTTGTGCTGTAATTTGTTCGGTGGCTGCAGACGGAGATGATTTTGGCCGCCAGAACTTGCACAAACACACACACAGGGAGGAAAAACTGGCTCGAGTGCTCATTTCGTTTATTAACTACACTCCTCATCTTAATCACGTTAGCCAACGTCACGGACAGATGCCTGCGTGTTGTGGCTGCGCTTGTTTCCCTGCGTGTGTTTGTTCAGATCCTGATTAACGACATCAAAGCCACATTAGCCATCAAAATCACCTGAACATGTGACTTGTTTGTGCGACAGTGTGAGCGTAAACAATGCCAGGTGACTCCCGTGCTGCCTTCCAGCCATTAACTCGGCTTTAGTTCTAAACACCAGCTTTAGATTTCCACTGAGAGGGAGGAGATCTGATGATGAGGCGAGGGAGAACCACTGAGACGCCCCGACCTGCTGGTTTCGTACTGAAATAGTTGGTTGTAGGATTTTGCACGGGCAGATATAAGCATGCATGAGATGAGGCGCACACACTTCTGCAGACTGAGGATGCAGTTGTCATCTGCATTCTGTTGGGGAGATGGCTGATAGAGAGCATATCACTGTTTTGTTTTCACCAAAAGAAATGAAATACGAGCTCTACTTTTATCAGTCAGACTGTTTACATGCTGCATAAACAGGATGTCCGACTTGCAGAAGTTTTTCTGCTCCTTCCCGCAGATATACGGAGTCTCAATACTAAAGCACAAAAGTTTGTTTCCTGAGGAAAGCTCAATGTGCTCTGTATGATAATCAGCACTGTTTCTGTGTGTAAACAGGCTGTACCAGTTGATTTATGTTCCAGCCTTCACCTACCTGGTCATGAGATCTAGTGACCAAAGAGTCAGATCACTGATACAAGCGGCTGAAATTAGTTGCCTTTGTAGGCCGGCTGGGCTGAGCTTAGAGATAAGGTGAGGAGCTCGGGCAGAACTCGGCGCTGCTTCTTCGCTTGAAAAGGAGCCAGTTGAGGTGGCTCCTCAAGCTTAGAGGTTTTCCAGGTACGTCCAGCTGTGGGTTTAGACCCGGAACTCGCTGAAGGGATTATCTTATCTGGCCTGGAATCGCTTTGGGATCCCCCAGGAAGGATCCCTGGAAAGCGTTGCTGGGGAAATGGACGTCTGGAATGACCCGCTTGACCTGCTGCCTTCGTGACCCGACCCCAGATAAGCGAAAGAAAATGGATGGAATTGGTAATTCAATGCAAAAAAGTTGTTTTAAGGCACAGTAAGTTTGGACAAGTGCAGGTATAAATGCGACAATAAATACGTGTCATGTCAAAATTAAGAACATTTAGTTTTCTGAGTGATGCTGAAAAACCAGTGCATGCATTTGTTACTTCTAGACTGGACTTTTATAATTTGAGGATGTCCCACTAGTTACTGATTGAAAAACCTCTAGTTGATCCAAAATGTGCAGCCAGAGTAGGTTCTCTTCAGTGGCTCCCTGTAAAGTCCAGAATTGCATTTAAAACCCTCACATATGAAGCTCTTAATGGCAGTAGAGCCCTTTGTTCTCAGACTGCAGGTTTACTTCCCAGAGCAGAACAGGATGTAAAGCCTTTAGCCTCAAGCTTCTCTGCTTTGGAATCAGCTCCCAGTTTGAGTTCTGGAGGCAGACACACTCTCTAATTTAAAGATCAGGCTTAGAACTGTTTGAAAAAGCCTTAGGTATGGCCCACTAAAGCATTCCTTAGTTTTGCGTCTTGGCTGCTGGGGGCCTTCCCATCAGGCACCTCTCCTCTCCAGTTATATACATCCACTGCACGTCAACAACTTTGTGTCATCACTCCCGTAGTTTGTGTTGTGTCCTCTCTGCACGTTTCCAATCTCCCCTTTTTAAAGCATTATTTTTTTGGGGCCATTTTGCTTTTATTATAGTGAAAGCTGAGGAGAAACGTGAAAGCTAGACGCTGTAGTTGAGTCCAGGCTGCTGCGATAGGGCCTATAGCTTTGGTACAGGACGTTACAGAGGTTCCCTCAACCTTACCTGCCATTATTATACTTCTATTCATGTGTCTGTTTCTTTATGCTATCCTTATCTCTTCCCCCTTTACCTTCACCTCTACCAGTTGAGCCAGATGGCCACCATCCCCGAGTCTGGTGCTGCTCTTTCTGTTGATAAGGAGTTTTTTTCCTTCCTGCTCTCACTAAGGAGTTATTTTATTGTTGGGTTTCTCTATAATATTGTGGGTTCTTCAGCTTGCTATGTGAAGTGCCCTGGGATGACTTTTGATATAAATTTTAGCTACGTGAATAAAACTGAACTGAACAGATTTTTTCTTTTGGTGATCTTGGACCAGAGCACATTTACTTGTCAGACAAATCAACATGGAGATTGCTTAAACTTTTCTACGACTGGAGTCCAGGAACCTTTTTAAAAAGTCTTTCACAACAAAAACTGAATGCACTTTGCTGAATGACCCAGAATGGTACCGTGGCATCTGAGTGGAACGAAGACAAACCAAAATGTCAGTGTGAAAGTTGATTCTTCATCTTGTGGTTTGAAAAAAAAACTAATGAGTGGATTTTGAGTGTTGTGTTTTTCGAGAAAAATAACAACTACATTTCACAATCTGCATCTGCAAATTAATTTCCGAGTGACCTCAGGGTGTCTTGCCACCGTCTGCCATCACATTTTTTTTGCATTTGAGAGTGACTCCTGAGAGAACAGAGCAGGTCACCAGCACACTAACACATCCAGCGTTATTTATTAGACACTGATTTTCGTCGGTAAACTTAATTTTCTCATTTTCCTGGTGTGAATGCAGTATTTACCCACAAGCTCCTGAGAGTTAGAACGGTGCGACATGTAATATGTGACACAGAACTGGAACACAGGATATTTTCTGGCTGCTGGCTGAGGAAAGGTTCCTAGTCATTTGTTCTGGGGGTAATACTTTCCTGTCAGGGTGCAGTTTGCCCTCATCGCTGTAGCTGACTGGCCACACACGAGCCTTGAGGCTGTTGTACATCATTCATTCACACTCAAACAATCACTGAGTGCCTCTACTATCAATATGGATACGGACGTTTGTTGTATTGCTTATTGATGTTAGTCGCAAAGTTTTATTGTGGACTCTACTACTCGGCCAGAGAAAAGAGAGAGTGCGGCCATGTACGACATCAACGACAAATAACTGACTCAACAGAGTAGTCGTGCTTTGGGCTAAACAGCGTTGTGGCTGTTGACCTGATGTCGTGGCTCGATCTAAAGTCAAGAGATCACCAAAGTGATAGCAGTTCATCCTGAAGGGAAACATGAATGTCTTAACCATTTCATAATAATCCATCCAACAGTTATGGCGACGGCACTCGAAATAACACACGTCAACCATATGGTGGCCCTAGAAAAGAAGTCAGGACGTTATCCTATTCAGCAGGCTGCAACGTTTGGAAAACATTTAACGTTTGGACAAACCTGTGCTGGTTTGACACAATTTGAGAGATTCGGTGCTCGTGGCAGACTGCTTGACGTTTTTACATAAAGTGTTGCAGGAGCACTGTGAGCGGTGCATCGCTGCACAAGGAGACTACTTCAGTGGTGATGGCGGCCAAGTTTAAATCAGGCACGGTTTTTGATTTTTATGGGCACAGAAAGCAGCCATCTATGTCAAACTGGAAAGACCATCGCTCAACAGAGGTGGAGGTCTGAGGCATCACCTCTCACCTGTTCACAATTCAGTCCTAAGTTCTCTCCCCAGGAAGATGAAACCACATCCACACCTAGACACAAAAGACCTTAATGAACCCCATTGTGGCAGGGGGAGCACTAACGACTCACATAACGAGGGGGAGGAGCAACAAAGCCCCAAATGAAACCAAAACTCAGGTGTTAGTGTCTCCTTGAGGATATAAGTATCTGGAACTCCCAACTAGTCAGTCAGAGCTGATGAAGCCTCTTGGATGAGAGGTGGAACATCTTCAAGGAACTCAAGCAAGTCCAGTTGTTATGATTAATCTATGAGAAAAAAGGCACAGAACTTTCTTTTGATCAACCCTTGTAGCAGCAACTTTTTTTTTGATTTAATCAATGGTTGCACTGCAGTACGCCTACAACTGTAAACGTTAATAATACATGTTGTTTTAGCAGTCGTGCGTGCTTTTTACAGAAAGGGTCAAATAACATCTACTGGAGAGAGCTCCCTAATAATTTAAAGGCTTGTAACATAAGCAAAGGGCCACCACAACCAGAACACCGAAACCCAAGAGTTGTTCCTATAACTGGAACGTAACTGATCTGTAAAGCATTTGTAAATGATTTATTAGACATTTAAACAGCTTGTTAAACCTCGATACTAAAAATAGAACCGCTAGGGAGTTCAACAATGCACAGCTTCAAGAGTATATAGAGCAGAAAACATGTATTTCACTTGGCAACACATTCGTTAGTCTGCGCGTCGTTGTTTCTGTTGACCCTCCAGACAAGCCGCTGACCCCGACACAGCCAGCACAGAAGGCCAACACAGCCGCAGCACTAATTGTCCTGCTCAAACTAACATCGTGTTCAAAGGGGATATGCGGCAGACATGCAGAATGTGGGCGTCCTTCGTATTGTCTTGCATTTTTCTAATCATACACAGGAAAAGCTGTTGATTGTGATGCTGTGTAGGAGTTCCCCTTCTCTCTCTCTCTCATTCTGTTCCCAGCAGGTGATCTGCATGAATTTAATGACGGCGTGGAGGAATAATGCCTTCCACTCTTCCCCCAGTGAAACTCTAGCAAAGAAAATGTTCGGAAATCCTTCTGTGTCAGGAAGAGGTTCGGTTAGTTAAACGGATTCCCGACAAGCAAACCGCAGGAAGAAAGAAAAGAGACTTCATCCGCTCTTGTCTTTCCTTCTAATCACCCCCTACTTGCTCTCTCAGGATTCTCCTGGAGATCCCCTCCCGAGTCTGGCAGAGGATCATGGAATAAGACGTCCGTCCCCTTTGCTCCGCTCAGCTTGTTATCATTTTAACATTTATGGTTGTTGTAGTTTTTCTCGCTGATGTGACGATTCCAGCTGGGAGGAAGAAAGGATTTGAGAAATTGATTCGGAGAGCCGTGAGGGAGGTGAGAGCGACCTGCTGAAGCTGTTTTATTCCATCAGAGGAGGATGTCAAATGTGTAGCTGGGATGCTCGCCGCCGCTGTGACCCCGCGATGCATGTCGGCTGGAAGGAGAGATTGATTTGTGTGAACTTCATTCCTACACTTCTGCTGTTAAAAACGTCTTGGCTTTGATTTATACCGATGTAATGTGTTTGTCTCATTGTTCTGCTCATCTGTCCTGAATATCCATCCATCCATCCATCCATCCATCCATCCATTATCTTCCACTTATCCGGGGTTGGGTCGTGGGGACAGCAGGTGGAGCAGGTCATTCCAGACTCCCCTCCCTCTGGTGATGCTTTCCAGCTCTTCCTGGAGGATCCCGAGGCGTTCCCAGGCCAGCCGAGAGATATAATCCCTCCAGCGAGTTTCCTGGTCTGCCCCGGGGTCTCCTCCCAGGTCGACGTGTTTGGAAAAGCTCCAGAGGAAGCCTATCTGGAGGCATCCGAATCAGATGTCCAGACCACTTCAACTGGCTCCTTTCGACGTGAAGGAGCAGCGGCTCTACTCCGAGCTCCCTCCGGATGTCCGAGCTCCTCACCCTATCTCTAAGGCTGAGCCCAGCCAGCCTGCGGAGGAAGCTCATTTCGGCCGCTTGTATCCGCGATCGCGTTCTTTCGGTCACGACCCAAAGCTTGTGACCATAGGTGACGGTTGGGGTGTAGATGGACTGGTTAATTGAGAGCTTCGTCTTGCGGCTCAGCTCTCTCGTCACCATGATGGTCCGGTACAGCGCCCACATTACTGCTGACGCCACACCGAGCCGCCTGTCCATCTCACGCTCCATTTTCCCATCACTCATGAACAAGATCCAGAGACACTAAAACTCCCTCACTTGAGGAAGTAACTCCCCCCCCACCCCACCCGGAGGATGCAATCCACTGCTTTCCAGCAGAGGATCATGGCCTTGGACTTGGAGGCACTGATCCGCATCCCCCCCGAATGTGCACATTCATTTGCTGGACATGTAAAGTGTTTCCTGAAATACGATTCTGATGATAATGCCTGTGTTAAATTCAAGCCGTATAAATGTGCCCTTATGACACCTTGTACTTTTACACCATCAAGACTTAAAAGCTTTGCTGCTACACTGGAAATGAGAAGATAGGAATGCTTAATATTACAGACTAATGAGGCAAAACATAATGAGCACTCACAGATGAAGCGAACGTCGCTGATCGTCTCGCAGCAACGCCACACAACAAGGTCTGAGATGTGTTCGACATGAAGTGAACAGTCTCGTTGACTAAACAACAATGTGTGCAGGCAGCTCAAACATGTAAATTACAGCATCTTGAAGTCTCTCTGGTGCCAAGTTTCACAGAGCCCTTTCAGAGTAGAGTCCAGTTTGAAAACAGCCTATTAGTTGTGAATGTTTTGGCTCATTAGGGAGCATGTGTCTTGCATTGAAAACAGTGTGGGGTATATAGCGACCCAACAAGTCAGCAGGGCCCCTATAGATGAAAGAGAAGGTAAGAAACTACCTTTTTCTATGTACTCACACTCACTACAAAGTATGGACCTATTGCTGCTGCTGCTGTTGTTGTTGTTGCTTCGTTATTGGTATCTGACAAATGGCACACACCGTTTTAGACTTTGTGCTTTCAAAAGATGATTCATAACGGCCTTCAAAATACAGTGGCAGACTGTTCAGGAAGCGTCTCCATTCATACGGCATATCAACACTGCGAGCTGCAAAAACGCAGGTGACGGTGGAGCTTTTATCAGCAAAGAGAAAGGTGTTGGTGTAGATTCAATCTGGCTGTTAGGCAGCAGACTGGAGGAGTGTTTGCCTTCGCAGCTCGGCGTTGTTTTTTAACAACACCGGAGCAGGACTGTAAAGATCGAGCCAGTTAATCCACCGTTGAGTTTCCATGGAAATTTTGTTCACAGTTTCTTAAAGTACCTGAGGTGTACAGTCCCACGACAGCTCATTTTAAGTTACAGCAACTTCTAATTAAAGTATAGTTTATGGAGAAGCCTGGTCCTCTAACTCAAAAGGTGTTTTAATTTATCTTTCAGAAATATTCTTAAATTGTGCAGGTATATTAAGGGGAGGGAAATCCTGAGCTCAAGGTGGAGAAGAACAAGTTTTCTACCTCAACCTCAACATGAATGTAGTCGTCAGTCAACACGCAACGTTAAGTTGAGACACTGATATGATGTCAAACGCACCAGTTACAATAATATTTGCAGCTTAAAGAGTTCATCAAGTAATTTTTCTATCTTGCAGACATACATTTATGGACAGTGGTGGGAAGAAGGATTACTTTTATAGACTCTCACTCTACACCACGGGTGTCGAATCCTGGTCCTCGAGGGCCGCAATCCTGCATGTTTTAGATGTTTCCTTCTTCCAACACACCTGATTCAAATGATCAGGATCAATATCAGGTTTCTGCAGAACTTGATGATGAGCTGATCATTTGAATCAGGTGTGTTGGAAGAGGGAAGCATCTAAAACATGCAGGATTGCGGCCCTCGAGGACCAGGATTCGACACCCCTGCGCTACACCTTTCTCTTAAATATGCCGATCTATGGAGTCCTAACTTCTTTCTGTAATGACTCCTCCCCAGTCACTGCATCTCGAGCACACCAGCTCACCTGCTCAAACATTAGAAAACCCAACCTAATGCCACATGGCAAATGGCAAGATGCAATGTTGGAGTAACTCCGTCATACATGTTGAAACTGGAGACCAATTCTGTAGAAGAAGAATGAAGCAGAAAGCCCCACCCTGCACTCGGACAGGACTGCTTCCTTTGGTGTGTCATGCACGAAACTCCGAAAGTCTGAATCGGTGACGCTGTCATTGTTGTGCTGCAGTTTTGAGGTTTGCAGGCTTAGCCATGATGTAGAATGCCTTATTTGCTAATGATTCATCTTCCAGAATATAAAAAAAGCCACTATATAGGCATGCTAACAAGGTAAAAACTTGATTTTCAGGTGAGGGGGGTCTTTAAAGGATGCCACAGTGGTCGACCAGACAAACTCACTCACACTGAGTCTTAAGAACTGCCACAGTTTTTTCAGCTTCTTTGGGAAATGCATCTAATTTCACCAACTAAGAAATGTATTCAGTCTCAACTCAGTAATCAGAATTACTCAATACGCAACTGGTCCAAGAGTGAAAGCATTTATGTCTGATAAACTTGTGTGTAAAAGTAATAAAGACACTTTCTCCACCACCGCATATAAATAACTCTCAGACTTCCTTTTCTTTTCTCCGCCTGAAGGACACAACTTCACAGGCTTTTCAATTTTATCCATCTTCAAAAATTAATTCTAAATTCACCTTCAGAGAGCACATATCGAGCATAATTCCTGCTGTCTTGAATGCTTCGCCCAATACGTTATTGATTTATTAGGTGCCATTCACCAGGCAGCGCTGGCATTTGGTGTTGTCTGCTGGAAAACAAGCACCGGCAAAGCATTTACAATTGAGGATATTGATTTGTGTTTTTATAGGAAAGAGTTTTATCCATTTTTATTTTTAAGGAAATCTTCATAAACATTTTAATGCTGTCAGTGAAGTCTAATAATCCTCTTACCAATGATTTATGTCTGCTACTTATAAATTAACCTCTGTCTGTGGGTACATATGGGCAGAACTACTGTTCCTTACAGCAATATTTAGAATTTAGCAAATTGGGTGTCCTGCGGAGGTCTCCAAGAAAGTAATAACGTTTCAAAGATCTGCATCTTTATGTGGTTTCCAACAAAAAAGACTGGATTGAAATCCTCCAAGTTAAAGAAAAAAGGTGTTTTTGAGGACAAATGAGATATATTTGTAGCCCAGATTGCAGAGTCAGGGCTCCTGTAGTCACATAATCAGGACAGTCCTAATCTGCCTATTAGTGGTGATGTTTAAGAGGGCGCATTCACAAGCAAATGCCCAACAGTACACAACATTTCACAAGACTGCAGTCAGGTTTCCATCAGCTTCTGCTAAACATTAATGGCTGATTTGTCGAGAAACTCAACTGCAGCAAACAGCATAATGCAGCTGCCCTTGACGACGGGACAATTAAAGCGGCACCAGGCCCGAGACGTGGCCCTCCAGGAACAAACAAGGTCTGGTTTATTCTAATGCTTCCACTTCAGATACACTCAGGGGAAATTGTAATACTTAGCCTTGGCGTGGAATCAGAGAATCTGATTTCCTGGTTCCTCTGCTTATCTCATTCCCAATTATTGTTAACTGCTGCCATTGCTTCTTACCGAGTGCAGCGGTTCTGTTGACGCGTCACACTTACGCAAGAAAAGGAAAGAAAAGCAGGACTATGTACAGAGCAGAGCCCCCATCCCCCTTACCCCCAACAACAGCGTCTTCACACCTAAATCAATCCGGTTGCAGCTTTAACTCACCTCCTAGTTTCTACTTTAAGCACAGGAGAACAAAATGCATTACGTATAATGACACCGAAGACGGCATCATCGACCTGTTGCAGCCACGTTGACAGAAAAGTACAGAAACAAGACATGCTCTTGTACAATAAGGTAGAAGTAGAAAAAGTCAAATAAAAACAAACGTGCGTGCTCCCTTCATCTTCTGAAATAATGTTACACCAAATAAAATGCAGTAAATTCTTCTGCAAACCCAGTTTAAAGTTGCTGTTCACCCGCATGCTGTGTCTCCCAGTAACTTCCCTCCTGTTGTACTCATAAAACCATCGAGAGAAATGGCAATATCACGTTTGCGATTTGAAACTATTGGATGCAATTTTGGTAAGAATAAAAGTACTCGATAATCTGACCCTTAACAATCCTAAACCTTGCTATCCGACAGGTTTTTAGGAAAAATGAAAGGAACCTGTTTAAAACAGTCTTAACACACCGACAGCCTTGGATTCTGACTCCAACATGACATTTCATGTCACCTATCAGAATAACAGCGTATTATCTGACTGAACAATCCGACAAATTGGCTGCGTTCATACTACAGGACTTAATGCTCAATTTGGATTTTTTTTGTCAAATCCGATTTATTGGTGAGTTCGCTCATATTTCCAATAAAATGCGACTTGTATGTGATCTGCTGTGAGAACTTCATACGACCCCAGATATTCATCATTAATTGGATCTGTGTTGTTCAGACTGTCATGAAAAGACCAGATACAGGTTGCATAGGGGCAAAAAAGTCAGATTTGGGTCACTTCAGCCTGCTGTCTGACTGTATTTAGCTTTGATGTCAACCAATTGGCCCGTGCACAACCACATCGGTCAGTTAGTCGTGAAATCCAGCGATGCATAGTGTTCTAACAATACACTAGCTATTATAACTATAAACAATGAATATTACCAACAAATGAGCATTCAAAATTCAAACCCTCCTCGTATCTCGACCTCCGTCTTGACAATCCGACAGCTTTTCTATCCGACATAGAAGGTGGTTTTTCATTTAGTGTCGGATTATCGAGTCACGACTGTAACAGTACTGTTCAACTCAGTAGCTTTGAACAACACATGAACACTTTTCCTTCTGTGCCTAGTCATGGACCGGAGCCTGCATGTCCCAGAATAAGTATTCAGAAGGTAGACAGAGCTGATTGGATCCATCCACAGTAACTGCACTGAATTCCAATAAGTCACCACAGTCATGTTCCATTTATTAAAATAAACATCATAGAAATCAGGACAGAATTAACCAAATTACAGTCGATTTTGTGGAGATCTCTTAGTATTTTTGACTGTTCCAAGATGGTTAACACATAGTGGCGACATATATATGTGTGTAAATATATATAAGTATGTATAGCTACAGCAGCAAAGACGGCACCAGTCTCCATCCTCCCACTCACTGCTGTCCTTTTAATATCAGCAGACTGAGGTCGGACTGAATGCAGACAAGCATCCCTGTGAATATTTTTGAAATCTTACTGCACTTTAGTTACCCTATAGATGTTCTCACGCCCTTTTCAGTGAGCGTAGGTCACGTTATGAGGCTGCACAATCCATAATTCCAAATTAAAAATTCACGTCCCTGTTCACTGAAAAGTTGTGCGATCATCACAACCACACACAGAAAGTCAGTTTATCTTTTAGAGAAGGCAATGAAATCAAATTTTATCACTATCCAAGAACAAAGCCATAAGTGCTCATTTATCCACTGTGAGCATCAGCTGCTCTTTTACTCACCGGCTATTGGTTGTAGCAGCGTGTTCCCAGTATTTAATGGGTAACTGGTCGATTTAGAACGAATCACGCCGTCGTTACAATCAGCGTAGCAGTAGCTGAACAGTTCCTCCCGGTTCCTTCAGTATTGACAGGAGCCCATTTCCACCTGCACTTTGAGAGATTACAGTTGATTTTCATGCTGTGGCCTCTCATTCCTGCCTATTGTCTGCCTGCTCCTGCCTTCTTATTCACCTTCATCATTACGAATTCTTCTGTTAAAGTCACTCTGCTCCTGCACAAGTCTATTTTTAGCTGTTTGACAGTTGCCAGTACACCAAACCTCATCAAACACAGAAGCTTCAGAACCAACATTATCAACATATTGACCCTATAAGACTCTTTAGTTATTAGAAAAATAAGCACAGCTGCTATTTTCTATCAACTTATCCAAGCAATAAACTGTTTGGCCAACCTTTAACTTGAGGCATTTGCAAGTTCCTACGAGCATGATCCAGTATTTTCCAACAGCACTCATGTAAACCTTAAGCGTGTGGAAGATTGTCAGAACTCATTGGGTCACGTCCCAAGCTGCTATGAACGTGTTGGTACCAATCATGGCAGCATCATTCCCCATTGATCTCCGGCTGCTAGAACGAAGGAGGATCTCTAAAAATGTCAGCATCACCTCCGCCAACAAGAATTAGTGCCGACACAGTTCCATGTAGCTTAGCAACCGATGCTAAGCACATGGGTAAATGCAATAGATTTAAACGATGGGAGATAAACTGTACGTGCAATATAATTATAGACATAAAAGTGAGTTTTCCAAATCCATTACACAAGAAGCTACAGCCGTCTTTGGTGCTCCAGAAAATAAGCCGTCGAGTGGAAATTACATGAATTTCAGAACAAGTCATTCAAAGCACTACGCTCACCAAGAACCCAAAGATATTTAGTTCACTGTTTGTCTTTTATATACAGAAGTCCTGCACATTCAGACATGTTTTCTGATGAAACACATTAATGCTGGCGTTTTCTTTTTTTAGTGACATTTCTATCAAATATATGAATCTGAAGTATTTCATGGATTGAAAATGGTTCAACACGCTCGACTTGTTCAAATCATACCGAACCAGAGTCACTTCTTTTGGGAATTTGTTATGTTGTAAATTAAAAAATAAGAATGCTAGTGCCCTTTAATCAGAAGTCCACATCGCCCAGCCCAAACCTTAAAGTGGGAGTCTGTAAAACTCCATTCTATTTCAAATATATGTAGGTTAAAGGTTGTCCTCCTTCAAATCATGAGTATTTTTGTTTTTATTTGGTGGCGGTGGTTCAGACGTGCTGTAAAACCGCCACCGGTCTGCATCCTTTCCCCTCACACACTCAGCAAAGGTTGCAGATGGAGGCACGGTCCCTCGATAGCAGCACTACGACTTTGTAGCCGAGCTGTGGCTTCGGGGCGTTACTGGGGCCGGAGCCAGCGGTTGAATTGATGTGGCTCGGGACCACCGCGGTGCTCCAACACACTAATGTCCTGATGAGCCCTCCGTGGCACAGGTGCCTTGTGATTCTCATTTTTCTCTGGCCCGGGGATGTTACCGAGGAAGTCGTGCCTCTTCCACCAACCCCTCCTCTCAGAGCCGTGTCCACTTTCTAGCACCGAATTAGCCTCAGAGCTGGAGGTAAAGGTACACTGTCGAGCAAACTGTCTAATCTGAAAGGCTGGAACTGGCAAAAGTTTATTTTTCCTGGAAAAGAAAAAAATGCAAAATTGTTGTGATTTTCTGTTTAATGACTCATCAGTTGATCAGCTAGTCATTTGGGCTCCATCGTTGGTGTCACGACAAACAGTTTTATACCCTCAAGTTTGCAAAAAAACTGTTAGATTGAGAAAAGTGAGTAAGTTTTGTCTTAGAAATTGGTTTTATGGCTACAGATAGATCTGAGATTTGATGCATGAATAGGCAGAAAGTCACAGTGAGCAACCTTCAGGTATGCATATTATATTGGATTTGGAAGTCAATAGTAGAGAAAAGAACTATTGAACTAAATGTAAGCTTACATTTTTGCAGTCAAAACCTCACACAAATCACAGCAAATGCTTATGATGCTTCTCTAATATAGCTGGACACAGAACATGCTAACTGCTGGACATCCTTGCTGCTAACCTGGTTAAGCAAAGCGGCTGGTGAGTGTGAGAACATGACGCTAAGCAATCAAGCAGTAAGACGTTAAACAGTCTAATCAGACCGTAGCATTCATGTCATGATTTTACATTTCACTTCTGTGAATGAAGCAGCACCGAGCAACCACTTTACACGCCTGAAACTCCTTCGTCCTGCGATGCTGATTTCCAAAACTAATAATTTTCTGAACCCCAGCAGGCCTCTAACAGGAGACCGACGGCATTCCCCTCGTGTCAGTCAGCCGCTCCCCTCTGGTTGCGTAACAATGCCGTTGTTCAGCTCGCACCGGGGGAAATGCGATTCTGCCGATACAGCACATCAAACACAAGCACCAGGAAGTCATTAAGCCGCTGAAAAAGGGTCCAAGTTGAGAAGTCATAGGTCAAAAAGCAATAACTGACCTCTTTGTCTGGAATCATAAAGACACAAACGTCATTTGCTGACTGGTCAATATCTGAGGGAGCAAAGAGTCCTTCATAGGGCTTCATAAACCGGCTGCTTTGTTTACGGTGACACAGCCCTTATTGAATGCCTTTTGTCTTGAGGTGACCTTTGAAAATAGAACATTTTCTATACGGCGTGTTACCCACAAAGTGGCTAAATGGATGACATCTAAAGGAGGGCAAAGTGCACTGCTTTGAAACCCTCCAACACTGATGTAGAGAAGTGATCCAAAACTCTGTCTTTTTGTGTGTGACAGGTTTAAAGGAAAACCACAGAGTAAAAATAGCGAAAAGTAGTAGAAGAGTTTTCACTGCAGGATTTCAACACAAAGATGGGAAAGGCGACAAAATAGACGGAAGGTGTTGTTGGCATGTCAAGATAAACTTGTGCACATATAATAGACTGAATTCAATAATTGATTGCATGCTTCAGTATTATAATTGGGCAATCTGATCGAACTGTAAGTAGTTTTAAAGAAAGTCCATCGCAACATTAAGGCTTCCAAGAACTAAAAATGCAAAACGCTGTACAGAAGACAACACTACGCCGGTGCTTTCTCCATTCAGATAAGAACATCTGATATTGTGAGCATGCAACAGTGCAGTCTTCAAATATAAGACCACTTTTCACTTCTAATTTCCATCTAAACAGCCTTTTATTTGGGCCAAACTAAACCTCAACAGAGATCCTGTAGGTGTTTCTGTGTCTTTCTATCGACAGTTGTCACTTTAACCTCCTTTAAAATCAGCTCTTTAATTTCAAACCGGTCCTAAACTCAGCAGAAACACGATGAGCGTTGTTTTTTAAAGCCAGAACTATCGACTATGGCAGAGAAGCCACTGTAAATATCTGAGCATTTAGGTCGATAAAAAATGCACTTTTAAAGTCCGTATTGACAAGCAGTTATCAAAGCAGAGAATAAACGTGGGCTTCCTTTTAGGAAATAAATCATTTTTATGGGGGATGTTATTTATTGAAGAGCAGCCAGTTCTACTTTCAAACCTTTAGATGCAGCTGCCTTAAGATGCATCACCGGAGATAGTGATGGGAAAAAAAATCTGGCTTGTCAGAGAGGAGGGATCAGCATTTGTTTTTATTTATTTATAAAGCTATTTTACCAAAAGCCTTGCTTTCTTGGACTGCTGGTGGCTGTTATAGCCGCTCACAGATACGACTACATGGGTACAACATAAGATCTGCTTTGTCTTACTCTGCCCCAAATACGTTTTTTTGTTTTGAGATGTAATTGCTGCTCAACTGTACTTTTAAATTATTTTTTAAGTGTTTCTGTTCTTATTCTTTTCTGTCTATTGTTTTTGTTGCTTTACTTTTTTTAAAACTATATTTACTTGTTTATCTGACTTGTGTTCTTTCAAGTTTTCAAATATAATAAACGAATAAATGAATGCCAATTAACTCCTTTTCACTCTGTTAATTTGAAAATACAACTTAAACATTTCCTGCTGTTAATAAAACGGGGATGTTTGACAGCACGACAATGAGTCTGTCATCTCAGAAGCTCCCACAAGTATTCATTATTTAGTTTAGTCAGACTCTTTCACTGTAACATGGTTTTCCAGATCAGCCTACTGCGTTGTTGGGCCGCTATTCACCACCACAGAACTGAACATGTCATTATTTCCTCAAGCCAACCAGCACTCTGTAGCAAATACAGTTAGTGGATCAGCTTGATTGATGGAAAAATGATGTCAACCATTTTGTTTAAGTCGTTTTTTTTTTAAATCACAATGGTAACAGTTTACTGGTACCAGTTGTAATCGACTGAACTTGGCTGCAGAGAATAGAGATTGATTTTTCACTATTTAGGACATTTTATCAAGTAAAAAAAAACAACAATCAAACAATAAAGAAAATAAAAGTTACATCAACAGATTACTTAGGTATTTCAGTTCTTCTTCTGTGATGGAGCTATGTGACCTTAAAAGTTAAAAGTTTAATTAAAGGGTCCTTCTTGGAAATCACAAAATGAATGATGCATGAGCCGTCATAATTCTGCTTCAGTGGTACAAATGTCCAACCAAATGGTTCCACTTTGTCATTCTCCATCTTTGCCATTAGAAGTCTCCTGTTAGAATGATGCCTGACAAACAAAGCAGCTAACTAGTCAGCTCATGGACTTAACAGTGTCCATGTTATAGTGGCCGTACAATAATGATTTAACTCCTAAATGGAAATAAGGTGGATTAAATGCCATTTCTATAAGTTATTAGTGTAAATGTTGATGTCTTAACTTGCATTTTAAGGGTCTTTTTTGGCTAATAACATGCAACTAGCACACAATCCACAGCACAGTCCGCTGATGGAATGTAAGGTCGACATTTTTTGTTCCTTTCCACAAAACCCCCAAAAATGGAAGCTCTGCATGCAGCTACTATGAAAGCACTGTAATCCTGCAGCGCCTTGTCATTCTCTGTCTATTATATCATGTAGTCTAATGTCTTTGTCGTGTATGAAGCTCGTGATGTACGGAGCCAAAAGCAGGCAGGTGTTCAGGCAAATAAATCCAGATGGGCGATGCCCGGCGGGCGGGTCATAAACAGGCCACACAGGTCAAAACACAGGTAACGGCTGCAAGACCGTGTAGCTGGAAATCCCGAGATTCCTTCGAGATGATCCGGACCTGCTCAGAATCGATCGCAAGGTATCGCCGGTTGATTGGGTTCATGTCCGACTTGATCCTCAATCTGACGTCTGACCAGGCTGCAGTTTCTCGCCATCGATTTTAAGACCTCAGGATATGATGGGAAACACCCGGCTTTCACCCGATGCAACAGCACGGTGCTTTGTAGTGTTTATTTGGTTAGTTGTTGTTCATTCACTTTAGTAATCTGACATTGCATAACTGGATAACTGTGTTGTCGATGAAGACCTTTATTCAACATTACGGACAGGTTGCAGACAATCCATCAAAGTTCACGTCTACGAAATATTAGAATTAATTCTTGAAGTATTTAGCAACGCTTTCAGTGGGAATGTGAGGATTTTTAAAATAACGTTTGGACAGATGTGGAGCTGTATGATAGCATATATGACGGATAATATTATGCTGATCAGAGGCAGAGGACCTGACAGTATTGGTGTTAAAAGAATATCAAACATGACAAACTATTTCACGTCCCGATAAATTCATTCCAAAAACCCCGCAATTCATTATATTCCAATAAATTCTAGAAACATGCATTTTATGTTTAAATAAATGAGACAGCTAGAGGAAAAAAACAGCACCCAAACTGACCACTGGCACTGCTAGAATCAACCCCACTGATCAGTTGTTCAGAGGTGGGAAAATGATTACAGTGTTTTCCCAATAAAACAGGAATTTCATTATCAAGGTTCCTGACACCAGATTAAAGCTTTTTGCCCGATGGTCATTTTGGCTTCAGAAACCCTTTCAGTGAGAAAATCTGGTTGCTTTCTCTCTGTGAGGACGGGAAAAAAAAGGAAGGAAGAAGAAAAAAAATCAAATCCCAGTAGCTCAAGGTAGCACTGGCTAAAATCGAAACATAATCGAGGTAATCCTGGTTTTGACCCTCTCCAAGTCATCGGCCTTAATGCATTTCTGTCTCAGGTGATTGAATGGAGGGTCCCTGTTGATAAACCGAGCCCTTCCCTCTTCTCTCGCCAACACGCTCCCTCAGCTATTTCTAGATGTCAAAACCCGCCGTTAAAAAAAGAAGAAAAGAAAGGACTAATTAGGGGCTTGGCATTGTGCTCCTATTGTGCCGCAGTGTGAAAATTGTAAACCTCAAAAAAAAAAAGGAGGGCCAAAGTAATCAGAAGAATTCAGATGGGACGATTAAGCCGTTACCGCCTGGCTCCCTGAAAATCAATCCATTAAGTGATAAAGAAAGTGTTTCTTTAGAAAGGGACCGCGGCTGTCTCACTTTAGCACATTCCAGTAAATTCTGTTTACGGGACTCATTATTCTACACCAACATAATGGGCTACAGTGTGCCGCGAGGATGCCTGATTATCCTCATGGGTTCCAGCAACATGCAGGGCGATTCTCAAGAGATCCGCAAATGTGCTTTCATCATCAGTCTCAGTACTTTATCGTGCTTTATTGCGAGCAGGTATACGACTGTTATGTGTTCCTTCTTAATATGCAATTGAGTTCAAGAGGAGTCCACCTGGGTATTGCATGTCGTCAGTACGGCTCATTTCCGCGGCTCTGCACCAGGTTTGGAGCCATGGTGGAATAAATCCTCTGGGGATTACAGTGCTTGAATATTGCAAGGAACAAGCAGGACCGTATGTACCCTGCCAAGCACCGTCGTAAAGCTGCACTCGGGGGGAGCTTCTGAGGTACAATTGTAGTCAAGCGATGAAAAAGATTGGATAAATCAGTTTGTGCGCACGGAGGTATTGTGTAAGATTTAAAAGAAGTCCATCAGGAGACACTCAAGAGCCACTCTTATGTGCAGATTCCTCCTCAGGTGGCACGTACAAGAGATTTAGGATGACTTGTGTTCACAGATTCCACTCCTGCGGGTTTTTCTCTTAACCACACAAGAATGGTTCAAACCCTATATGCTTATATGGTCTGTTTAGTTCTCAAACAAGGGGGGAAAAAAATTGTTTGGCTTTAGAAAATTGCTGCGTATATACTGCTTTTTTTTTAAAGCTTTTCGTAAACGGTCTGCACTTATATAGCACTTTTCTACCTTAGCGGCACTCACAGTGCTTTACAATGTTTTTCCTCATTCATACACCAATGGCGACAGAGCTGCCATGCAAGGTGCTGCCTGCCATTGGGAGCAACTTCAGGTTCAGTGTTTTGCCCAAGGACACTTCGACTGTGGCAAGGGATTGAACCACCAACACTTATGATCAGAGGACAACCTGCTCTACCACCTGAGCCACAGTAGCCCAACGTTGTCACCTAATTGCAATAATCTTGACCAATGTAGGAATATTTTCCTTTTGTTAAAACCTCTAAAACAATGACTGATGCCGCCAAAATTATTTGTTGTTGCACACCTACGCATGGCATTCCTCAGGTGCATCAGGGCTGTAGTTAATACAAATGAGCTACATCTAAGTACAAGACAGCTACAAGTCACTGTGCATTCCTAAATGTCCGATGATCTGGGTGATTAGATGATCTTATGTTGTCATATGATCTGCTTCACGTAGGCCTTCAGATTGCACCGTTTTATGCAAGCATTTTATTTTCAAAGTCCAACTCCACCATCTTGGACTGCAGCTTGTTATGAATGGATGCTCCAACAAGAACCTGCAACAGGTGGAGGACTGGTTCAGGTGTCGCTGCAATCAGCTTCTGTATCTGTCTGGATCAAAGTTGCTGGACGAGGGCTATCAAACTCATCCCTCAGAGAAAGTTCTTTTCTTTTTTTTAATCAGAACAACACCCATAGAGCAGTCATTCCTAATAGATAACATTCCTTTGTTGTTACTCCATAAACTTGACAGACTTTTCCAATCCAGTAGCCTCAACCTTTAGAAAAACTCTTTACCTTGAAGATCCATGTGTAAATGTCACGCTTTCGTTCAATAAAAGACTGAAGGTCTTCGTTTGCTACCATTTCAATGAGTAATGACGAGGAAAACAAATCAAAACGTTGAGATTCAAAATATTTCATATATAAATATTAATCTTATACGGGGGTATTGATCGAAGCAATTTCATTTTCTTAAACATGTTTACCATCGAACTCTGGAGAAAAATATATTAACTTAATATGGGAATATGGACACGTGAAAAATGAGTTCTGACACAAATCCAATGCAAATGTTAGCAGCAGTCGACGCGCTTTGTTGACCCGTTACGCAACATCTGTCAACGAGGGAGGAAGGCATGCACGGATATATGATGTTTAATGTTCACTGCGTTCACTGGGTGTGTTGGAACCGGCCGTGTAGGTACAGAACACCCATATTTGTACAAGTATAAGCCAAGTCTGACCTTACATGCATGATAACCTTGATGTACTTAACTTTAATATCCTGTACAGTGGTTTAATGTGACTGCAGGAACCATCTCTTGGATTCTCTGCAAACCTGGCACCTCCGTACATTTCCGACATGTTTGTAGGTTATGAGTCAGCCGGGTCGCCCAGGTGGTCTGTGTGTACTGGCCTTTTAAAAACGCCAAGAGTCAACTCTAAAACTGATAAAGCAGCTATTTGCTTTCAAGGTCTTGTGTGTGTAAAAGCAGTAGTTGGCCAGATGATCAGAGATGTGCTCTCAAAATGAAAACTTTTCTTTTCCTCACTGCTGGCAGCACACGATCTGTAGATCAGCATAACATCAGCTCGTGTGATAGAATTCTCTAATTAAACGCATGTAATGTTCATGTAATGGACTGTGAGCAACCTCATGACCATTACCGCTGGACAGGACGGGGAGTTATGAGCAAGCAGTCTTATTGCTTTCTGTTACCACCTGCAGGGCTGTATGGAGGTTGTGTGATTCTCAAGCATGCTGTTTTGGCTACCACCTAAAATAACAATAACTTGAAGTAACTTGTGGATGTTAGGGTATAAAATCTTTTCCCAAGCAGCTCATTAACTTGACTGTGTACATGTGAGTCTGTCTGCAGGCACTGAATTAAACCTATAAAAAGACAAACCTTTTCCAAGCTTCATTTAATGCAAAATCACAGAACAGTACAGTGCTCTTGAGCTACTGTACTCATGCTAACTGAGCTATAGCTCTCTCCCCCCTATGGCCTTCAGCCTCACACTACAGAGTCCAGAACCAGACGTTAATATTTGATATATCACACTGAGCAACTTGTGTTTAAGGTCCTAAGAAGCTCAGAGAGAAGATGCTTTCCTCAGTTTGTATCTCATATATAGCTTATGCTATATCATTTCTTTTCCCAGGGTCCAGTATACTGTCAAACATGACCTCCCTCATCTAGTCAGATATTCAGGAAGCAGCAAGAATCTCCTTAAAGACTGATTTAACATAGAAACTGCTCAGCTACAGTTTTTCACAGTTATTGTTTTGCTCACCAGGCTAAATTTAAACACTAAGTACAATGTACATTCACAGGAAGATTTTGAGGCACTCCATGTCTCTTTGTCATCCTCTGACTGCCTTCGTATCAAGAGAAGCTAACAGTCCCTTCATGCAGTGGATCTGGCCCTGAGGATCCCTTGATCGGCCCTTCGGGCCTCCCCTCAGTAATCCGTTCATGTGGAGAATATAACCCACTGGTTTATTAAATCAATTCATCTTTGTCAAAGTCATGAAAGAAGAAGCTGACAGTACTGTTAAAGCACTGGGGCTAATTTATTTTTGAATAAGACATCAGTAGCCACTCTGTGTCCTACACTGCTAAGGGCTCACCATTGCACGTCACCAAGTTCCTGGTATGTGAATCTAAATAGCATGCAGGTGCTGAGTCTTAAATACATAATGCTGAAAGTTCTAAGAGTCTGACCTCTAAATATATTAAGTCTTTCAAGTTTCAGGTGTTTCTACTGTGTCCACTGTGACTCTGGTACATGAGCAA
>NW_007579378.1:128918-132638 GCF_000690725.1 Stegastes partitus | reverse complement strand
AACTTCATACGACCCAAAAGTGTCCCGCATGCGCAGAAGAGGACACGACGACGTCACACGAAGTGAGTAAACATGGATGGTAACGGTGGAGCATATCTGCCACTCCCCCGCCGCCACCGATGGAGGAAACAGAAGTGTGAGCGCTAACTAAACTAGCATCAGCAGCCAAGTACTGCCTGTGTGTTCTGGACACTTCAAACCCATCGGAGCGTTCCCCCGGGGTGGAAGTGTCCCCTGACCATGCCAAATATTTAAATATTCATCATTAATTGGGCCTGAATATCCAGAGACCACAAAGTGCTATTGGGACCAGAACTACTAGTTATTATAACAACTATGAACAATGAATATTAACAACTAATGAGCCTTCCAGCATCAAGCCCTCCTTGTATCTCGACCTCCGTCTTGACAATCCGACATAAAAGAAGGTTTCACATTTAGTGTCGGATTATCGAGTAACGGCTGTATGTTGTTTATTCACGGTTTTTGTATGTACTTTTTTTATACTTTCCTATGTGCATTTTCTTTTGTTTTCAATTTTCTTTGTGTCTTCTTTTTTATTTTATCTGAAAAACACACTGAGCTGTTCGGGCATGAATAGTGCAACAACAGAAAGAAAAAAAAAGAAAGTTGTGTCTGTGTGTGTGTGTGTGTGTGTGTGTGTCTGTGCATGTGCTTCTATGTGACTGTATGACATTTATCTCGGTTAGTGTCAGAGTTGAACAGAAGCTGATATTTCCTCCCGGTCACTTTGTGACAACATTAGGGACGAGAACAGACGTGAGCAAGGGCAAGAAAGTTTGTTTCAAAGTAGCGGCGCACAAATACGCACTCGCTCGCGTCCACACACACTAACGCAGAGACGCACTTGCAACACACTTGGCTTTGGTCTTGCCTTGTTGCAGCCCCCGGTAACTGTGAGTCACAGAGGAAAGGCAGGCAGAACTGTCTTTATACAAGCCGCTTAGGAGAAAATATCAAACTGTGAGTGTGTGTGTGTGTGAGTCTGTGTGCATGATTGTGTGTGAGAGGTTGATTTTTCTTTTTTTTCTTTCCTTTGCAGTATGACGAGGCGGCGGAGAAATGTGTGAATGTGTGAAGCCAGAATGAATGCGCTCGGATGCCTTTACTTTCTGTAAGTGCGCAAAAGATGTCAAAGAGAAAAGAAAATCACTTCAACAGATTACTCAGGATTAGAAACTGGCGAAACCTATATTCAAGACTCTTTCAGCACATTGTTCTGAATTTAGAACTACACTCCACATGCCTCCGGTACGCCATTCTTCCTTAAACGTTGCTCTCGGCGGTCCGGTTTCCCGCCTCGCGCTCGGGCTCCTCTGCACTGGCTGTGACCTTTAGGTAATCAGGCTTCTTTCACGACGACAACAATGGAAATGGGAAGATTTGACAGCAAAGAAAAGCCGTTATGAAGCGACAGAGAGACACTCAGACGACAATGTCTTAATCTGTCGGTTAGCGTCGGAAAGATAATGTGGTGTGTTGTTCCCGAGAGGTATCGCCGTAATTTTATTGTAGGTTGCACACATTCGAATGTTTTACAGGGCGAATAAAAGGATTTAACATTTTTGAGGCATTCTGACAACAATGAATCACACCTCAGTTATATTCTCACTTGTTGAGGCTCTTCTGGCTTTTAAACTAAGCCTGGGTTTGTTCTCTTTTTATTTAATTACACCACATTTACTCTTTATGTTGAAAAAAGAAAAAAATCTACATTTCATATGCAGTGTCTGAGCTTGTCAGTGTGCAACGCAAGCTTAGTTATTATCTGCTGCCTTTTTGTGATTGCAGATGTGTGCAGGAAAATTAAATCCGTTTTTAAAGAAGGCGTCGGACAATTACTCTTGTTCCAAATGAGAGCTTTAATTTTGCTTCAAAGATGAACTGATGCACGCTTGGAATTCTGCAAAGTTGGCAACATTGGAGGAGCCANTGTCAGGGGCGGCCAGACTAAATATTAATGACTTAGGGACATTCAAAAGGGTAAGATTGGACATTCAAGCCTGAATACACAGTTTGCAAAAGTTAATTGTAGTTTAGTTTTTACTGTGTTATGTATGTGTATAGTGATATCAATAAAGTTTTGAGAAGATATACACCTTATCTATCAAGAATGAATAGCATTGTCACAATTTCATGTGAAGTGAAAAAAAATGTTTTATTCTAACTTCATGGGCAACAGTTTCGTAGGCAGCGAATCTGGTTGACAGCTTGCATCAGCAGCGGAGGGAGGCTGAGTCTTACTGGAGTTTAGAGAGTGTGACTATTTCCTGGAGGCAGTATCAGGGCGACACATCGAACTGTAAAAGTACCAGCAGAATTGATTGGTTTAGTTTTGGTGACCTCTACATTTTAGCATATGTTTTCACTACTGCAGGCATATAATGCTGAATGCATTAACCTGTCCGTTCATCCATCCATTTTCTAACACTTGGTCAGGATGTGGTCAGAGCAATTCCAGACATCTTCCTCCCCAGCAATATTTTAGCATTCTTCCCAGGGGATCCCAGTGGGTTCCCAGGCCAGATGATATGTGTAATTGAGTACTGGGTCTACCTCGGGTTGTCTTCTCAGTTGAGAGGAAGTTGCCCAGGAGGCATCAGATCACCTCAGCTGGTTCCTGTCGACACAGAAGAGCAGAGACTCGACTCTGAGCTTCCTCCAGATGCACTATCTCTAAGGAGGAAACTAATTTTGGCCCTTTGCATCCACAGTCTCAGTCTTTTGGTCACTACCTCATGTATGATACATGACAGTTCAAACTTAGATAAACTGGTAAAGTGAGAGTTTTTTCCTCCTGACCTCCTGAGATCCACCATCTCAGCACAGCCGACTGCTTTCCATGTTCTTTTGACCCTGGAAGCTGTTGTTGATGTTGTCAGAACCCCTGGTAGGGTCTTCCAAGGAAAATTGGCCTCAGGGGAGGGACCAGAAAAAGAGCGATTTAAAGAGTTCAATGAAATAAGGAGCTGCAGCACCTTATCTGCAATGGGGTAACCAGGGGCCCTTTTCGAGTCGGGTCCTTAAGGGGTCCTTGAGGGGAGCTCGCCAAGCTCAGACTGAACACATGGAGCTGCTGTTCAGTGGTCCCACCACCTGTTAGGCATTGTAATTGGCTGCAATGCTGTATATAGTGGTTTTTGCCATGGGTATGTGACACGCCAAGTAAACACTGGTGTTCTGGTGGCACCAAGTCCATGAACAAACTTTATGATGTGAACTCTTCTTTATAGAGGGGTCTCAGCTTGGAACATGCTTCCTACCAGTATTAGACGGATTAAAAATAGATAATCCTTTAAGAAGTCACTAAAACTCAAATTGATGAATGACATTTTTTGTGAATTTTATTTTCTTTACTCGGTGCTGTGAGTCTGTGTTTGTTTGTTTTCAAAACTTTTCTTGTCTTAGGTTTGGGTTGATATTAAATTATGTTGTCTCCCTGATAGTCTGTGATTTTAAATTGATGTATTTTTAATGCTGTTTTGTGAATGGACCCCAGGAAGACGAGCAACCACCTTGTGGAATCTAATGGGGGTCCAAATAAAGAATAAAGAATAATTGGGGCGGCAGGCAAAGATAGGCACCTGGGCATGCTGACCTCTGGCAACGAAGACTGTACTGATTGTATGTAATTTATATATTAAATGCTTAATGTGGTGTTTGGTCCTGCCAGGCTGGGCTGCTTCCTGTCAATGCAGG
>NW_007579378.1:121870-126602 GCF_000690725.1 Stegastes partitus | reverse complement strand
ATTACTCTTGTTCCAAATGAGAGCTTTAATTTTGCTTCAAAGATGAACTGATGCACGCTTGGAATTCTGCAAAGTTGGCAACATTGGAGGAGCCACATTAAAGGATTATTTCAACATTTTGTGAAATAAACTTAGACAAGAGGTTTGATGTCGCTCGTGTGAAGCCGAAGCCACGACGTGGTCAGTTTGGCTCAAAGTCTGGAAGCAGGTAGAAACAAATGTGGGGATTTGCCATGGTGATGGCGGTGCACATGGACGCAGCGCCCCCTTCAGGAGAAAACGAAAGTGAACGTTTTGAGCGTCTTGTCTATCCCAGACGTTCATTCCGCAAAACTAGCAGCCGGGAGACTTTGCTGGGCGTCAGGACAGTGAACGGTGCTGAAATTACGGCTATCAGTTGTGATGTGGACAAACTACACCAACACAGAGTCCGATCGGAGACGACGCCGGCAGTTACCCGAGAGAGAAGGAAATGGTACAAACGTTAACAAAAGATGAGGAAGAGAGCCGGGATCCATGCTAGGCTAAAGGCTAACCCCTCCAGACCAGCAGGATCCATGCTAGGCTAAAGGCTAACCCCTCCAGACCAGCAGGACCGTCCTCCTGCTCTCCAATGTCCGCTCCCTCCACAACAAGCTGGACGTTTGCTGAGCGAAATTGACAGAGAGTGGAGGGACTGCTGTGTGTCTGCTTTAACAGAAACATGGCTCCATGACAGACGGACAGACAGCTGGAGGGGATGCAGACAGACAGACAGACAGCTCTGGGCAGCATCTGTGGCTTCACCATCGTCACACCATCGTGTTTGTCTTTGTGTCCCTGAAGACCTACCAGGACCTGAAGAGGTTCACCATGTTCAACGAATGGCGGCGCGCATAGACGCAGCGCCTCCTTCAGGAGACAGTGAACGTTTAGTGTCTTACTACAGACGTTCATTCTGCAAAACTTAAATGATCCTGAAGAAACGCTCTCTCATCTTGCCTGTACTATTGTGTATAGCAACATGACAACAATCTTGATTTTGATTTGATTTGATTTGTTTTACCTTTGGGCTGAACCAGGCAAAAACATTTCTCTGTTTGCAGTCTTCATGCTGAGCTACACTAACTCCCTGCAGTCGGCGGTGGCATCGACCGTCTTCTAAAATGTATTTTGCAAACCGTTGATCTGCTCCTTTCGGATCCTTAAACACCGGGTCCCGCATTTCCTATAATGGAACTCAACAGCATCTATTGTTGAAGGTACTTTCCCCGTGATGCCATATTGTAATCTGCTTGTGTTCATCTCTGTCTCTTGCTTCTATTTCCCACTCCTCCCATGTCAATAGTCCTTTTTGTTGTGGAAAGTTGTAGCCGCTACTGTAGGGTGATTGCTGGTGTGATGGATTGTGTTGCAAAGTGCTGCAAAGGAAATAAGACCGCGATGCAGGCTGATCAAAGCAGCCATGCTTGTGGTTTCCATTTGCGACTACCTTATACCAATTTCGGGTCACAGAAGGCGGGCGAGGAAGCCAATCCCAGTATATTGATCTAATCACTGAAAAACAGTATTTGAGCAACGCAACTGGAATACAAAAAAGTGTGCGGCTAGAAAAAAGAATCATGCAGCTGGCCAGGCTTTCCATCTTTAAAAAAAAGAAAAACGATTAATCAAACTTCATCAAATGACAACTCAGCGAGTCCCTAATCTGTTTTTAGTACCAAACATTTACATACTGCATTTTCTCTTCATTTAAGTTCCGTCTATACAACACAAATCCACAACATAAATCATCTCAGGGTACACAGCTACTTTTAGGCCTAACAATATGACATAATAGAGAAAAACCCAACAAACCCAAACAGGAACAAACCTCCAGCAGAACCAAGATCATTGCATAAGATGACAATAAGCGTTTGGAATGATGGTGAGGAAATGTGCATCTCTGCAAGCAGAGATACCTGCAGAGAGAAGACGCAAAGCTAATGGCATCCAATGGTAGAGTGACGCATAAACGTATGGAGAGTGGTGGAAATGAGACGAGACATCATGGGAAGTCCTCCAGCATCGTAGCTAAGGGATGGTTCGGGGTCATCAGAGCAGCTCTAACAGATGATGATGTCTACCTCCACAAGCCAAACTGACAGATGGTTCCACAGGAAAATAGAAAAACTAAACTCATAGCGTTTATTATCTGAAGCATATAAGTGTTTAATATCAATTACAATCAACCCAATTAAAATGCAAATCAATTCAAATTAACTCATTAACAAGTCAACGTACACGTTCAGAGTCGCTTTAGTGCAGCTGTAGTTCAGTTTCCGCCATAAACAGACTCAGTTTATATTCAAACAATGATAATCCAATTAAACTGGTCACATACTGCCAGTGGAAGAGAAACACATCATGTCACAGCACCGGTATACGTTGAGCGTACACATGTGCTCCAGGCTGAGGACGCTGCTCTCACGCTTCAACTGACACTTCAAACCTGCTCAGGTTTCATTTCAGCAACAAGAAGCAATTAAAAAAAAACAAAAAAAACATCTATATGTCAACGATTCTACTGATCACACACAGTTTTCTCTGTTTGCGTGACGGACCGTTTACGTGCTCGTACAGTTGCTGACGTCTTTATCGTCTCCACTTCATCTACACTTCGAATTCAAGATCTTCAACGGACACTTCACCTGTATTCAGCGCTTGACACTTTACAATACTTAGATTTCTCACAGTGCTTACGCTTTCATTTCAGCTTTGAAATTCCAATTATACTTAAGCTGCCTTAAATCTGTGCTTACACATGAACTGACACTTAATCTTCCTTCAACACCTGCATTTATGGCGCATCAACTTCCTCCAGCGCTTATACTTTAATCGACACTTCAACTTCAATCAGCACTTACACTCACTCGTGACACATCTATCTACGCGGCGTTGCATTAAGTCTTCAGCTGAACTCGATGTTTAAACTAAAGCTGACGCTTCCGTCATTGCTCGTGACGCTTCAACTGCATTCATCGACTGTTTTTAAATTGACGGCGTATTTTAATGCCTACATTTGACATGACGCTTTACGCAGTATTTACATTTATGGCACTTTGAATTTGCTTGAGTTTAACATCAACATGATACAAACAGTTCACCTGCACTCGACGCTTCCACTTTAACCCACACTTGAACTGCAATCAACGCTTACACGTACGGCAACTTCATTTAGTGCTTTTATTTTAGCTGCCAAATGAACTTCTCAGGAGTTGCACTGTATTTCCAGTTCTGTGACACTAAATACAGTCGTGACTCAATAATCCGACACTAAATGTTAAACCGTCTTTTATGTCGGATAGCAAAGCTGTCGGATTGTCAAGACGGAGGTCGAGATACAAGGAGGGCTTGATGCTGGAAGGACCATTTGTTGTTATTATTTATTATTTATAGTTGTTATAATAACTAGTGTATTGTTAGAACACTACGCATTGCTGGATTTCACACCTAACTGATCGGTGCGATTGTGCACGAGCCCATCAATTGACATCAAAGGTAAATACGTTCAGACAGCAGCCTGAAGTGAAGTTGCAGTTTAGATCTTACAAAATTCCACAGCGTCTTTATGACTTCCATTCTACAGTCTCTTCAGAGTTCTCGTTGGTGGATCCTGTTTTGAGTTACTTGTCTGATAAACCAAAGATGTGGATCATAATCCTTTTTCCTCTATCTCATCAGCATCCTTTAACTCTGACTTTATATGTTAGCATAAGGCCACTTGAATAGACGACTGTTTCTTCCGGGTTCATCTCAATTCTACAACAGTTTAAAATACCTTTGAGCAAATGTTGCATGAATTCAGATCTGATTATATTACACAGCAAATGAATAAATAACTCTGGTTCTAACTTCCTCAGCATCTGTTCCGTTCCAGCTGGATGCAAGTTATCCAACAAACAGTAACAGTTGTTTTGGTCTGTAATCTGAATTTTCTGTTCCAACTACAGCAGATTGACCCGTTCATCTGCTTTTTTATCACGGTTGAACCTGTCAGAGCTCCTTCTATCTTTCAGGAATCACGTCAGCATGGCATCGTCATCATCTTCCGCTTAGCATGTTTCCTTGAGAGGTTCCCAGCTGTCAGTACAAGTGCTGTTCCACTACTCTGATCAATTCCCGAGACCTACCCTTAAAGGACGAGGGGGTGACTCAGCTCAGTTGTGAGATTTAAAACCATGTCTTGCACTTTGCCGTCCATGTGATCAACTGGGTTTACTGTAAGGAAGGTTGACATTAGCTAGTGAGCTATTTTTTATTTTCTCGAATTTTCTGAATGTTTTTAGTCCTTTTCTTCAACTGCTCATACGTATGGCAAGTTAAATACCGTATATTCATTGGTTACACTTAAACTGACAAACACACAAAGACCTTCCACTTAAAATGACACTTCACCGGTATTTAAAGCATACACTTAAATTGCACGGCAGCTCCGCCACGATTGGCAAATGGATCTCCGTGAGTGGGTGAATGGAATGCAAAGTGCTTTGTATCTTAGTAAAGTGCTATATAAATAAGGTCAATCATTTTATGGTGATCTGCGTTCCTTCCTACTGCGGTGGTCTGCCGGACTCGGTGTAAGGAAATAAGCTGTATTATAAACGTCTAGCTGTTCTTCTACCAGCAGGCCTCCATGTGTGGTTTTGAGTGACCTGTTTCGGTATCGATTTGAAGTATTCAGATTGAATTTCGGGAGGAACTGGAACAACTT
>NW_007579378.1:116641-120912 GCF_000690725.1 Stegastes partitus | reverse complement strand
TACCATACGTTCCCAAGCTCAGTCTTACGGAGCCACCAGTACGGCTGTAGAGTCTTTTTCTTGTTTAGTATTTATTATTGCAAAGTCAGGCTGACTGGAGTCGGGATGAATTAAACTGTTCGCTCTGCAGTCAGGAGACCCGACCTCAGCTCCATCGGTAGGGCAGCGTTCTTCCACTGTTGCATTTATGTTTCATATTAGTACGATTGTATAAAAATCCAGGATTTGACATTATCCCTGTACTTTGAAATGCCAAAGCAAAGCCTTTCAGAATCCCTGCCAGAGTGTTGATTCGGATTGATCCAGTACAGCGCTGAGACCAATTTGTTCTGGAGAAGTGTCGGATGTGGACTGACAGACCGAGTGAGGAACACAGTCAGATGAAAATGTTCTTCCCTCAGATCAGGGGTGAGAAAAAGAAAGATGAAACAGAAAGATGGATATGAGAAAGTTGATTTCATCCTTTTTTTTTTTTTTGGAGAGATTTTTATCAGAGTTCCCTTTTATTTCTCCTTCATTCAGTCGCTTACTTTCTTGAGCCTGTTTCAGATTTGGGATACGAAGCATCGCTGCCTCTTCAGTCTGTTAACGGGACGACATTCGATCATTCAGACTTGATCACTGTTAAGTTGGTCTCGGCTTCATTCACACAGCGCCGGAGAGAGCTGCAGTATGCACACGATATTAAAGATGTATAAGGTAGCAACAAACAAAAATCCAGCCCAACAGCAGCTCATCAGAATGTCCAAATAACAAACAGCCTTGTTTATTTATGAACTCCTAAACACTTGAGCGGTAAAAGAACAGCGTGAGCGGCTTTTATAGATTCTGGTTGATCCTGTCTCCATGTCAGGGATCATTTCTAATCATAATGAAGTCTTTGTTGTTGCTCTGTGCATAAATGCGTCTTTCTTTGGGGACGCTCACATGGATCCTTCTACCGTCTGATGTTGCAGGTGTTTAACTCAGAGTAGAACAAATTGTGAATCTGATTACATGCAAAGTACTCAGTGTGACTTGCTATTCGGTCCGAGGCCAGACTGATCTCAGTGTTCATTTACAATTACAGATAATTCGTGGAGTTACCGGTGTTGTTATGACAAATGCATGCAGCTTTCTTTGCTCTGGAAACACTCGTGGATTCTGCTGCTGCGAGTATTTAATACATTCAGACAAACGAGTCTCTCAGTGATGTTTTTAGATGAATATTTTTCTTGAAACATAAAAAAACTATTTATTACTTTGCACAGCTGTTGTTGTTGCAACCAGTTATTGATTGTGTTTGAAGCAGAATCCAGTTACAATAATGATGGAAACAAATAAATAAGACAAAACACAGCAGCTTAGTGGCATCGCCGCAGCTGAGGTCTTAAATGATTGAATGATCTTGAAATAAAATCCTCTTTGTCTGAGCCAAAGACGGGGGAAAATGCAGGCGATTCTGTGACCAAAAAAGAAATTTCCAGACCACGATTGAGCTCAAGTTCTAGAAAACACTCATCTGAACACAGTTTCAGGGCCATTTTCAAGATTGCTGAGCATCATAATGGGATGTTACTGGAGAGAACTTCTTCACTCCTAAAGCATACTCCACTAACAGCCACATTACAAAAGCAAGAAACAAACACAGCAAATGCTATGAAGAGTCTATGTTGTCTCACATGAAACACATCCACACCAACAAAGATATAAATGTGTGCTTCCTTCGCTGTTGGGTTTGATAAAAATGAAACAGTGGCCAGAGACGAAGAAGTCATTCGAGAGGAGTGAGAAAAAACAGAACAAAAGCGTCGTGGAAACAGAGAGACTGATTTAAGCGACTTGAACTGTCACTATTGTCAGTGGAGAGATGCCCCTCATGCTAATCCTCTTACACCATTTGAACAGATTTAACTCTAAAAGTCTTATATTTGGAAATATGCAATATTATATATAAATATGTTTTCCTTTCCACACCATCAAGTGTTCAAACACCTCTGTGTCAAGTCCAATGCAGAACCAATGCACAGCTCATGAGATGTGGTTCTGTTTTTATCATAAAGGCTCGGCAGCGAATGCGATGAAGTCACTGCGATGTGTCACATGTTAGTGACTGGATTCAGCTCACAGCGGGACGTACGCGAGAGCCTTCCCTCGTCATGCGGACCACACATTGCTCTAATGATGTGTGTACAGTGGAGGTGATGATGTGTCGCTTATTTGAATGAGTTGCTGCTGCCTCGGGCTAAAGCAGATTTTTTTTTTTTTTTTTCTGCTCAAAAATATATTTCTAGAAAGCAACGTGGCATCTGGCAGAAGATGAAACACTGATTGCCTATGGGGAACACAGAGAAATGAAATAAAGAAAAGAAAGTGGGGCAAGGGATTGGAAAAGAAAACATTGCATTAATCAGCTGGCAGTGGTTTTGGACCAGCAAGCTATGGACCACAATGGAACTTTGAATTAGTTGTGGAAGTCAGCTCATTCCAGCTGCCCTACTTTTCCACACTAAACACAAAACCTGCACGAGCTGCTCCTCGCATCTAGCACATACTGACCCCGACAACAAAGGTGCACGCTGGATATTTTCACGGCGAATAAAGGTGCCTTTCTAAAGAAAAATACACGCGATTCCTTTTATCGTGGTGACAGACAAGTCGGACGCATTCCAGACGGAGGTGAGAACGCAGGAAAAACACGCTCGAAAGGGGTGTTTCTCGGCCACATTAGCGTTTCTAAATGACATACATCAGTGTGTTTTCACACAGTTGTCAAACGTGTGAGCGCATATATCAAAATTCGCTGGCGTGCTCACCATCTGAACACCGACACGCAATGGTGATTAAGTGACAGTGTGTCAATCCTTCATCTTTCAGCTGAGAAAGCTGGTGTAGTCGATCAGCCCTCACCCTGCCGTTTGAAAGATCGACGCTCCAAACCTCGTCTAGGGTCGTGAGCTCTGGGTAGTGATGGTAACGATGAGATATAACAGTTTCCTCTGTAGACTGGGTGAGGATCTCTGACGTCCACGGAGAGTTCAGAGAAGATGATATCTGATTAGGACGCCTCCTGGGCACCTTCCTTTGGAGGTATTTAGAGGATGGAACTCACTGAAAGGATTACATATCTCATCTGGCGCGGGAACACCTTGGGATCCTCCAGGAGGAACTGGAAAGTGCTGCTGGAACGCCCTGCCAAGCCTGCTGCAACCACCGGAGGTTGAGCCGCCTGAGTGAGAGGATTGGATAACATCTATTGGCCGAAGTGGGTAAAGAGCTTAGACGCTTTCAGCTGAAGGTCAACCTGGTGACTTTAAACTGATCCTCGGTGGGGTTTAGTGAAACTACAGCTACGTGTGTCTAAAGCGCCTCCAGTTGGATGAACACAAACAACCTAGAAAGCAGCATAAACACTATTTGTGAGTATTAAACATATTCTAACATTTTACAGGATGATTCATGTTTGAGTTTATTTACCTTCCTTGTACCATTGTGCTTCACAATACAACAGTGGCGGGACTATCTTTCTCCCACATGAATGAATACTCGGTTTAAAGGTTGCGTCCTGCACACTAGAAAGCAGAGAGTCTTTTCAGCGTTTGACAAGTATTAGCAAAATAATTGATGACAAAACACACCCGGGACGTCCTCATTAGACGGGCGGCTTGGGAAAACACCGGAGGCAGCAACTTGACGGTTGCACGGTAAGCATTAAAAAGTCCAGCCGACGCGCTGCATTTTTCATATAGATGTTTACGGACCTAATGAATGAAAGACTAAATGAATTGTCTTCATCTTAGGCCGCCCGGTGTCAGCTGGGATAGACTCGGGCCTCCAGGGACCACCGACAGGATATAACAGCAACAGCTAGGGGATGAGTGGATCGATGCGTTTTATCTCATTGTGCATTTTTTTTTTTTTACAGCAGGATATAACCAAAAGCTGAGCTGATTTAGTGGTGCAGAGCTGTTTGTTTGTTTCCTTTGTGTGCTTTGCCAAGTGCATGTCAGATATTGTGTATTTCTGCTGCGTCTATGAGTTATTAGAGCGGCTGGTCCTGACCTTAATCTAAAGCAGAACCGGTCAACTGGTTGAACAAACAGACGATTTCTGTTGAATCTACACGACGCACTCAGACATAAGTAAATGAAGAAATGTAGAAATACAACAGTAATCGGGTAAATTAAATTAATTCAAGATGTACATTTAATTTAGTCATTCTGTTATGAACACTAATTGTTCTTCTTTATCTGTGTGTCTTTGCTTATTTATTTCTGCACTGATTTGTTTAT
>NW_007579378.1:111151-113864 GCF_000690725.1 Stegastes partitus | reverse complement strand
TCTCAGTGAGAAGCTGCAGGAGGCTCAAGACCAAGAGGTGGAGACAGAAACCGGAAGCTGTGAGATCCTGAATGCAGCTGAAGAACCTGCAGCAAGTCTGAAGAGTCTCGACCTCAAACCAGCTGCTGCAGAAGATCCAGAAGCGTCAGAAGTTTCAGAGGCTTCAGAGTCTCCAGAGGCTTCAGTAGATGTCGAGGCTGCAGAATCTCCAGAAACCTCAGATGAAACTGGTGACTGCCTTCAGACAGAGGAGGATAAAGTGGACGCCTCCCAGACCAGCCAGGCCATGGAGACAGCAGCATCGACTGAACAAACCACAGAAGAAGAATCTCCAGACCTGAAAAAGACAGACGAGAAGAAGAAGTCCAACTGGAGAAGGCTTCTACAGATCCTGACATGTGGCTGTGCAGGAAGAAAACATGAAGAAGACTGATCGTCTGTCTGCGTCCTCCGACATCCATCAATATATGTGTAGATATAGATTGATAGATTGATAGATAGATAGATATTGTCTACATGTTACCAGCTAAGATATGGGACTGATTCAAAGAAGGGCATTTTTAAACATCACTAAAGCAGGGGTTAAGGGCTGAAGTTAAATAGAAGCAAAAGAAACTTGTTGAAGCTAAGCTGGGTTTAAACTGTCACACAACAAAGAGAACCACTATAAATACTATAAACACTACAAATATCCTTAGTGCTGGAAAAGCAACTACTTTTCCATTAAAAGCTTGTTGCTGCAGTTTAATTTACTTTAAGATAAATGCATTTTTTTAAGGAAAACATCCGTCTATCTATACCTGTTTTGTTCATTCAGTCTAAACTGAACTTTAGTGAACTCAGTACTTTTAATTTAAGGCCTTTATTGGTGACAAACACAGTTATAGATGGTATAACGCGCAGTGAAATGTGTTGTGCAGCTGTTCCACACCGAAACAACAACAATAAGATGAATAAGAATAAAACACACAAGAAGTAAATATATATTGTTGTTGCCCCTGCACATGAATCCGTTTGTCACATGCGTAACCACACCTTTACAATTCAGTTCCTTTCTCTAACCTGACGCCANTGATGAGCACTTTTCAAAACTCTCAGAGGAAAATAAAACATAAATCATTAGACTTTATAAAGACAAACCAGTGGTGAAGGATGGGAGAGGAAAAGGGGACGAATACTGAAGTTAAAAAACATGCAGTAAAACTTCAATAAAACCAGAATAAACTAATGTACTAAAGAGGAATTTGAAAGATGCTTAAGAAAAAACAAGCTATTTTGACTGAAGATAAGTGAAATGATAAGATTCCTCAACACTTTCCACTCCAACAAATATACTTATTCTGAAGTGTTCAAAAATGCCCCCTTGTTGAACTCGTGCTGAGCATCCCGGCAGCTCCCTCTAAACTTCTTTACATTTCAATTCACATTATGACGCTTTGGCTGTGGACCAAAGCGGGACTACGGCAGCTCGCTGTCCGTGTGGATGAGCGGTGAGGAGATGTAGGGGATGATGCGTTTCTTGCATGTGCTGCCAGGCCTGGAAACACTTGATATATGTCGCACGTGTGAGTTTTGGATGTGGGAGAAGGTTTGGCCCCATCCAGCGGTTTCTATATGTTGAGTTTAAAAAGCTATATCACACGCTTACTTCACTGACCGTTTAGGAGCCGAAGAATCTGAACGCATGGGGCTTTCCATTTGTTTCCTACTAAAATGAAAATCTATGCGGGAAGACATGTAATCCATCACTTTGTGCATCAAGCCTGTGCTCATTTTAGTAGAAATTACAGTCTAATGAACTAAAGTAGTGAATTCTATTTCAAATCAATCTGCAGTTGAAAGTGCGCCGTCTGACAAAAACACTGCAGAATTAATATTTACTACAGTGGATTGCAAGCAAGAATTGGTTCCCATTCGTTTTCCTACAACATGACAATCAAAGAATGCATTAAATTAAAAATAAAAATAAAAAAGTACACTGCAAATGAGCTTTAAATATCTGTTTAGCCAGATTACTGTGTTCATCAACACAGAAGATGGAAAGGGCTGAATCTTCTTTCCAGCATGCAGTCAGTGGGAAGTGAGGAAACTCCTTGGACAGGTTGCAGATATATTCATATTCAGAGCTGAGTGGATTTGGAACACAGTTCATCAGCCCCTCTGGGACTCTGTGCCTCGTGGACAAGACTGGACTGAAAACTGGCTGCTGCTCTTAAAGAAAGATGAGAGGAGCTGATATTCAGCCATTACTGAAGCCTGTCCCCGGCTCCACCTGCTCATAATGTATTCCTCCTACTAATAACATATTCCTCTCGTCCAGGCCTCTTATCCAAATTGCACCACAGCGTTCAACGGTTGGACTTTTGCCACACCCACTCACTTGCAGATTTATGCTGGCATCTGCAATTACACCCAGAACCACGAAACCCCGTCTCTGAGTCTTCGATTCACCTGACCTGCGTGTCCTTTCACTGTGGTGAAGCAATTATAAAGTTTTTTTTGTGAACTTTGCAAATGTATTCAGTGAGATGACTGCACCTCATTCCAACTTTCCTTTCTGTTTGTTTTTGTTGAAGGGAAATGCAAGCATGAGGGGTAATCAGACAATTCTACACTTATTAAAAAGTTTGACCGTCATTCCTTTATAAATAGTCTCAAGACATTACAGGAGAAATCTGCATTGCCAGTCTAACCCTGCAGGACGAATAAACAA
>NW_007579378.1:102397-109507 GCF_000690725.1 Stegastes partitus | reverse complement strand
CACCTTTACAATTCAGTTCCTTTCTCTAACCTGACGCCAGCAAGTGAAAAACGACTGTCCAGGATTCAAAACGTCCCACTTAGACATGATAGTCATTTGTGACGATAACCAGTGTTCTCAGCAGGGGGGGAACACTTCTGTGGTTTTAAATGTTCTGTGTAAATAATGGCAACTTGATGACTTTTCTGTTTCGGTAGAGTTATTAAAATCGCTGACGGCTGACACACAGGCGAACACACTGTTGGTGCAGCTTACATCTCCGTCAGCTACACATGCTTTGGATTCTGTAACGCTACCTCACCTGCTTTATCCCTCATTTATCATTCTCCAGTCTTCACCTTACACTGTCATTTATCATTCAGTGATTGGAGAGGAAGAACTGTTAGTCTCCCATCTTGTTCCATTACAGCAGAATGTGCTGAGTATAATTTAGCATTAATGAGTCACTCGGTGTGTGTGTGTGTGCGCGCGTGTGTGTGTGTGTGTGTGTGTGTGTGTGTGTGTGTGTGTGTGTGCATGTACGCTTCTGCCCTCTCATGTTCCTGCGTGAACCCGCTTTCCTGCACATGTGTGTCTGCATGTACGCGTGTTTCTTAATGAGTGTGTATTAAACAGCTAATGAAGGATTTGCGGTTCCAGATGGGAAGACACAGTTTGACTTCCTGATTCATGATCTGTCACATCCACTTTACCTTCCTCCACCTCTCGGTAGAAGTGGAGCTCAGGCGGAGCTGCCGTGCTGGGGAAAGCCATGATTGGGCTCGGAGAGGATCTGCAGACTTTTCTTAGGTTGCGGTGAAGTTTATAAAACACATGTTTTATTTTCTATACAGACATCAAACGCACAAACATTTCTAGTTGCATTTCTAGCTCAAATTCGCCTTGTAATTTACACGAGCCGTCGACCCGGAGCGCCGCATGTTAATGTAAGGCGTTAATGCACATACCATGCAATTCTAATGGATGTGACTGGATCTGCCCGCTAACCTTTGGAAGGTGATCACATATCAGCAGCAGTCAGTCAACTGTAAATGTAGCAGTAAATGTAGACGAGTACACGGAGGGGAGTGAGGGAGCTTTCTTTACCTTAAACAGGGGCGATCTCTGAGAGGATTCAAATGAACTTTTATGTTGTTATTTGTAGAAAAAGCCATGAAAGCTTTTTTTTTGGACACCCTATTGTACTCTTTTATCCTTGTCATATTGTTTTCTCATTGTGTTTTTCACAGTTCATTCAGTTCCTATAACTACTACCCGGGTAGGTGAGGAGTGTGTGTGTCTTATCTGTTCTCAGAGATTCAGATGATCTGGGATGTCGAGGTAGGTTCTTCAGCTGGCCACACTGCTTCTCCAACTCGCTCTGTTCCTCAGAATCGCTGGGCTGGGCTCGTCATCTTCATCATCATCTCTCTGTATTTCTCGGAGGGTCGTTCAAACCAGCAAAAAAAAAAAAAAAAACACAGAAAGTGCACAGTTGTCAGGAACTTCATCTGATTCTGTCTCAGTTTCTTATGAGAGCTCATCATTTTCTCAGTTCAAAGCATAAAATATCACCAAAGATAAGGGAAATACATAAACACACAATAAATGAATTGTTATGAATTAAAACAATTTGTTTTAACCATAAATGTCATCAACTAATCATCAATGATCACAGCAAAAACATTATTTTTAACAGACACATCATGTACGCATCCTTTTATAACCTGTATTTATCTTATATCAACAGTTTTTGACTATTTTAAGTCAGCTTTTTTAATTATTTAACTCTTTAACATCCCATGAATTACAGTTTTATACATTACTGTGCAATTTCCTAATCAAAAATAAAAAAAACACACCACACCTTAAATGGTGCTGTTACCCACTGCAGTGGCTAATAACACAAAATGAGCAGTTCCAATGGCATTTAAAAGAAAAATGCATCTTCTCACTGCAACCTGTGTAAACATAGCTTTAGCTTAGCGATTAGCATGAGCTGAGCATAAACAATGAGGAAATTAGCATTTCGGGCTAGCGATTAGCATATCGCGTTCGCTATTAGCATTAAGCTAGCGGTCTTTTCTCAATCAATAAATTACGACATAAAGTGCACAAAAGTCATTGAAAATCATAGGAAAGCATCTTATGGCATATTTTAGAGCACCGTACAACAACTTAAACCAAATCAACCAAATCAACGGCACAATAAATGCACTTTCTTTTCTTCTGAGCAGCGATCGAACTGCGGGCTAACTGTGTGCTAACTCACCGGAGTGTCACGCAGTTATTCTCTCACAAAGGGTTTTCATTTTTTTTCTCCTCGATTCACAGCTTCGCCTGTGACTACCGGGTCAGCCTGTGGACTTCTCCGTCTTTATCCGCGACTCTTTGCTTTGTGTTTTCTTTGATTGTTTGTTTGTTTTTTTCTGCTACTGACTCTGTCGGTCCGGTCCGCTCTGCTGCTGTCTGCCTCCTGTCTGAGAAAAAAATGGCGTCTGCTCGCAGGTGCGGACTTCACGCGATACCTGACCTGAGGGTCACGAGGAAAACAAACACTAGCGGGCATCACTGCTCCGCTACTGGAACCATCTAAATGACAAATACAGGGTCAGTGACCTGATTTTTCATGCTGGTTCCAGCACCATTTTCATAAGTGCCCACTGCCGTCATCAGTTCTCTAAATATTAATCCTATGAATAGAATTAAGTTAAAATGAAGTGAATTGAACAGAACTGAACTGTTGGCCTTGTGATGGACATACAACCTGTCCTGAGGCCCTACATCGACTGGCTTAGACTCCAGCACCCCACAACCTCCCACAGGATACAGTGGGTATAGGAAATGGATATTTGTTTATTTGTTTGTTTGTTTATTATGGTGGAACATAAACTTGCACTTGTAATATGCTTAAAAAAACAACAAAACTATGGCATCACAGCGTAGTTAGGGTACCGCATGATGCCATCCTGGACACGCAGATGAAAATGATATCCTATATTTGAATTAACTCAGTAACTGCTGGTTCCTTGTAGTAGCTGTTCCCAATCCAATCCAAGTCATTTAATATCTGCTGGTTAGCTGTATTACCTACCGTTTAAAACTGCAGTGACCAGAGCAGTCGGGCAGCTCTGTGTTGACAAGGGCCACCATGACAACGTCTTCTATGAGGCTTAATGACCTCCAGCCAGCACAACATGTATTTTATCGAGTCAGGACTAGATTAGGACACTATATTCTAGTGATATGTGTGATGCCTGTATTGTGTGCTTGTGGTTTTGCCAGTAATATCAGTTCAATAAAACATGTGCTGACTTTATCTTCCCAATCAATGAGTTATTGATTGAATAATTTACTTAGTATGAGCAGCAAAAATCAATCATGGATGCCTGCCGATGTACACTTAGGATGAAAAATTGGCTTGATTGGACCTGATCCTGACCTGAAGATCGGGGCATTTCTACTCTCTACACAAAGGCAGTTCTGTTCTGTTTTAGTGGCGCCACAGTAATAAACCCACAGCGCTGAGGAGCTGATTGTTAATGAACACATCCAGGTAAACCCAGATTATAGTGCGTTGTAAAAACGCTGTACTTCCCCTGTTAAGAGCAGTTGTTTGGATGAGACTTGAGGATATAAACCCACACGGCTAAGCAGCAATCGCACTCCTCGCAAAATTTTTATCATGCATCATATGGTCTGCTTCATCAAACATCTATTAATGTCTCCTTGTTCTCTAACGTCCTCACTGCGCGCCTAATAAAGATAAATGGAAAATTGTCTAATGGAGTTATTTACAGTCATTTGAGAGCTGCTCTTTGAGTTGATTTAGTATAATATTATACTTTGAAAACACGATTTCATCCAGTGCGGGTCTACAACCCTTTGCATCGCTTTAGAGTGTAATGTGTACTAATTAATGAAGCTGGATAGAGCGGCGCCTCCTCAATTAAGTTATACGTTCCGTCTACACTGAGTTCTTTAAACACGCGGAGTGATTGTTTCTCTGGGAAGACTTTGCAATTAGATCGAGAATGTTTTATCTGCCTTGTGAAAAACACTGAGCTGGTTGTGAACAATCGCTCACAAGACATTTCTGATGACTGAAAGTTCTGTTTTATGTACATTTTCAGTCCTCCGTCAGTTTAGTGCACGGCTATTAAATAATCAGCCGTCCTTTTGCTACAAATCCGATTTGTTCAATCACGGGATGAGCCGAGTGGCTTTCCTGGAGCGCCTGGAGGGAAACGCTGCTGCGTGCAAATGGCTCACTGATGAAGCCGTTATAGTGTTTTCACCTGCGTGTGCTCAGTATTCTGTGTGACGCAGCACTTTGGGGAGGATACGAGGGTGGAAAAGTTAATTACAGCACTTATTTTGCAGAACCTCAGCATATTCTTGTTTTTTTTTTTTTATTCCTCGCCGGAAAGATTTTATCGTTAAATGAATACAGATACAACCTACACTTGAGTTAAAAGCTTATGTAAACACAAAGCGGTGGGCAAAGGCAGACGCACCTGTACAATGTAATATAATACAATACAACAGAACAGTAATAAATTCACCCACCACACACACACACACACACACACATCCCATCCAGCTGATGGTTATAAAACCCTCCGCCCGGCGTTTTCTGCCTGTGCAGCTTCTTGCTCACACTCTAACCTGAGTATGACTGATTGAGACGTTTTTCTCTACTTTCCTCAGATTTAAAGTTCAATTTTGGCGACAAGCTGCACTAAATGAATCCAGCAAAGCCTCAGTAAATCGTTCACTATATCTCTAAAAGCGAGTGTGAGCATGTTGTTTCTTTAGCAGGTAACCCTCTTGTAAATTTTAATACCGAAAAATAGGTTTGGTCATGAAAACCAAACCTAATTTCAAAACGCAGGATCCACCAAAGTTATTGTTGACCATGAACGTTAATTAAAAATTCGTTGACAACACTAATTATTCTCAAAAATTTAGTTTTTTAAAGCAAAGCTGTTGTCCAATTGTTCCTGACTTTTTTTTTTTTTAATCAACCCTTCAATAAAGATCTATTTTTGAATATTACTGCATTTCATCTTTACACTGTTTTATCTTAACCACCCTATAATGAGTGACACCTACAAAACCCAAAGCAGCCAGCAGAGGAATCACTGATCAGTCACGTGCTAATGGATGCACAGTTTTCCAAGTTGCAAATCTGCTCCGGAAAAAGTCTAATTCCTCTATAACAGCAGGGTGGAGGCAGAATTATGTGAGATCAAGCCTCCCTTGGGATGCGTACGGACGCATTTTAACCATTATTATCCTCGCGCTGCAGCATCATTAGCCTCAGGTGCGTCTTCACCCGCGGAGCTGTTGTCAAAACCGCTCAGTATCAGATAAACCCAGATACGGCACCGACATGCTACTGCGTCCTCACACCATCCACCGGACATGGTCGCATACAATACCTCACAAAATAATTGCTAGATTACAATACATGATAAACAATAGTTTTGCTACAAGAATATTGTCAAACAGAAGATCAAGCATCAGATGTTGGCAACTTAACACTTAAACAAACCAGATGAAAATAAGCCCTGCATGGGACCGATGATATTAAATCAAACTCTTCAGCTACAATAAGCAAAAGTATGTTTAAAAAGGGAAGTTTAAAGGGAAGAACACCTCTCCAACGCTTCAGCACGAGGGTGGAATCATCATGAATTACGCTGCGGTTAGCGACACAGGGAGCATTTGACTTCTGGATGGATTCAACTAAACAGCAGCAAATTCGAGAAGCGAGCGTCACAATGCCTGTAAAAGAAACACTGAAGATGGAAATAGGAGGACTTTACAACCGGATAACGATTCACCTCAGAATCCATAACGGATGACCTGCAGAGGGACAGGCTGAAGGTTTTGTTGTGGTGCTTAGAGTTTGCCAATACAGACACTAAAAAAATCTGTGGATGGACCTCAGAAGGGCAGTACATGCAAAACAGACCCAGAAGACATTTGCAGGAACAATAGGTGGAAATCTGCCCAACTGGAACTAAAAGACTTGGGAGACATCGAGAAGTCAGCTGAAGGAAGTGCCACCAATGCTCAGAACCCAACCTTTGCTTTGGCCTCATGCTCTTTTTTGTTATATTGAAACTGTAAAATATGGAAATTATAAAGTAAGGTTTCTTAAAATATTGTTTTTTATCTTCATGCTTTAAATCAGGTCATTTTTCTTACAATTTACCGACATAGCCGTTCGCTGTCGGTCTTTACTGTCGTAATAAACGGCCCGTGCTGTTACCAGCAGAACCGACTGTATCAGCGCGGCATCACTGTTAAACCTTAACGGTGTCTTTAAGTTTACAGTCCGGTTCTACATTCACAACCAGGTACCACAGCGGTCCGTCTGGAGAAACAAACTGCGCGTCCGTGTAAACCGACCATAATGCGTCTCTGAAAGCGTCCTCTGAGCTCCACTGATATCCCGATATCATATCAAGTTATATGATCTTCCTGAAATGAGTCCGGTGAAATCGATATAACCCAATATAGCTCCACTTAACCTCGCGCCATTCCAACATGAAAATGAGTTTGCCTCTGCGAAGCGCTCGATGCGAGCCAAATGAATTATAGAAGGGGGCCTGAATGAACTCCGGCTGACTCCGACAGAACTCGATAACTTTGCGTGTCTCCGGATGGCTTCGGGGACCTGAAGGTGAGCGGGGCCGACGGCTCGATGGGGGACGTCGGACGCCCCTACGGAGTCCACGTGGACCGGCAGGACTGAGAATGAGAGCTTTGAGCCAAGCTGCGTGCCAAAGAAAGAAAAAATGTAAGCTGTGATTAAATTGTACTTCAGGTATGTATGTATACGGGCTTGATGGGAATTTAAAACGCTACTCCCACTCACATACTTCTGCATTTCAAGCTACACACACACACGCCAGCTAAAAACTACTCCCTGTGTGAACTTGGTCTTGAGCTGCTTTGTGCGTGATTCCTGAGGCGAAAGTGTGTATCTCTGCTGGTGGATGTATGTGTGTGTGTGTGAAGTGGAAAATCAACATGGCCAGTCTGTATCACATGCCCTGGGGAATCGGCTAATCAATAATGCAGCGGACTGCAATACATCCACTCTATCGCTCACACACA
>NW_007579378.1:90079-102267 GCF_000690725.1 Stegastes partitus | reverse complement strand
TGTCTCACACACACATGCACACACTTAGCCGCAGGGAGCTAAGGTGCTTCCTGCAGGTGTTGTTGATATTGTGAATGTAAATCCATAAGGCTTTGGGAGGCTTCGTAGCACACGGCCTCATAACCGACGCCGCAGCTCCTCACTCAAACTCGGGGCTTATAGATTCATCTCGTGGAATATTTCTGTCTCGCATTTCGCCGCTGCGCTGCGCTTTAGAGGTCTTACGCGCTCAGTTATCGCGCATCTTAATAGGTCTTCCCAGGTCCTGCGTACCTGATGGAAAAAAAAAGGATGTGGGATTACCTGAGCTTCAAAGAAAGGGGAAAAAAAAAGAAAAAAGGACAAGATGAGTAGACAACAGCTGGACCTGTGCCTCTACAAGCCTCGATCCAGAAGTGGATAAAACCTCCTGTTGCCTGATACATCCAAAACGGCAACGCTTATATAATCCACTGGTTCAAGCTCTCTCATTCTGAAGTCTTGAGTTTGCCATCGCCTGTTGCCATCTTTTGTCATAACAATCATGGTTTGGATCTGACTGAGAACTCAAGGACGCTGTACACACCAACACAGTAGCACAAGGAAGGCCTTATCCTAAAACAGCACTGCTGCGTCGTCTGCTTCACTCAAAACGAGACTGTATTTACAAAAATGAACAACGCACTGCATTAAAAAAGACTTGAAACTAACGACTGAGACCATAAACAAATGAGAGAAACATTAACTGAGGTAAGAAATCAAGGGAGAAGTAGGGTCATGTTGTCTTAGACTGAGCAGCCTGAGAAGTCGCCACCTGCTGGCTGTTAGAGATAATGCAGGTTTAAGGTGGTTAATCACTGGCTTCACTTTCAGAACCGGAGGCCACGTCTACCTTCTAAATACAGCCTATGAGTGGTCATTTCAAACACTAGCTCGTCTGTGGTCAAGAGATAGCATGGATAATGATGGGTGATGCCAGGTTCAGACTAAATATTATCTTTATAAGACATTAGTTTAAAAGACATCAAAAAGTCAAATTCTTTCCGAAACTTGAAATCGAAGACTTTAATAAATCCTATTTTAGTAGATTTCCTACAAAACAAAAAGTAAAAATATAAAAAAAGAAAACATTGCAAATTTATGATTAAAGAAGTATTTTCTGTGTGTGACATTTTCATTGAGATGAATAAATTACTTAATTTGGGCCGCTGCTAAAGCTCAGCTGGTTGAGCTGGTGACCCATGTACTATCGTCCAGCCCATGGCCATTTGCTGCAGGTCCCTCCCCCATTCATCTCCCCACTTTCCTCTCTCTCTCTCTACTGTCCTGTCAAATAAAAGCAAAAAGGCCAAAAAAATTACTTAATTTATTATTATTATTATTATTTACATTTAATGCCATGAGTCTTCCTCAATTTAAGCCGTTGGTTTTGCATTTAAATGTATTCATCCATTATAGGAAGCACTTTATAACTTGTACGCTGTAGTGCTTTTAGACTAAAATCATTATTATCACTATTACCATATTCTATGACGGTTACATAAGAAGTCATTGCATCAAATAGAGGGAAGCAAAATCTGGCAGAACTGGGCCCAAAACAGCTGCTAAGATTAAAAAAGTTAGCTCAAAAATGACCTATATGTATATTAATGACTGACTTTTACTTTATTTATGTCTGGGATTTTGCCGGCATGTATGAGATCTTTACAATCACAGAATGTACAAGTGGTCCGACACCATCCCTCATATTTGCTGTAAACCTTGAACGTTGTTTGTCATCGTCTCACCGGTTCTTTCTTGACTGTGTGACAGAACCTTCCCCCTGGTAAACGTTCACGACCTGTTAGTTTTGGACCCTGTAAAGCTAAATCATCTTATTTGGGAACCACTGGACGGCTGCTTTCAGCTCATCTGGGAGTGGGCGAAGGGTTTCGTCAACACCACAAACAACCTCCACTTTCTTACTTCATCTCGATGTTGTGGTCGCAGCAGAACGTTGGTCATCCCAGTGTTGTCAAATAGACATTCTGAAGGGAAACAACATCGGTCACGAGCATTCTGCTGCTCTGTTTGTCTTGTGGTCGGTTTTTCGGCACCAAATGTCCTCCCAACCTGCACGGTTACACAACGAGCACAGACGAGTCGTTTCGGCTCCGCATCAGACGCTGAAGATGACCAAATTACCAGCGCAGTTAGTCTAATGCATGTTCCCTGCTGCTCAGACCAGAGAGAGAGAGACCGCAGTGCACAATCATCTGACTCTCTCTCTCTCTTTCCTCCTCTCCTGATTTCCTTCTATCTCTCATGATGAATGAGCAGATCCGCCGTAAATCTGGGATGGTTGGACGCACAAGCGCATGCATGGACAAACACACACACACTCGGTGAATCTGGGCTGGTTGGGGCTTTTATAAACGAGCTCTGCTGTGCAGGGAGGGCTGCAGTGATGACGCTGCAGAACCAGGACGCCGTGTCTCACACACACACACACACACACACACAACTTTACATCCAAATACACACACATGCACACAAAAGTACACACTCCCAGTCACATGCATGTAGAAGCATGGGCTCATAACAAATCTTCAGTAGTAGTTTTCTGCTTGTAATATATTCATGAATATTATGTTGTCTGATATGTTATGTAAGAGAGAAGTTGTTAAAAAAAACAAAGTGTGAATGCATTAAAGTCCAATATATAAGAAATGTAAAACTTGGCTCGACGCTGTGACAATTAAGCCAAAACAAACACATAAATAAATCAGCTCACCTTTTCACTGCTCCGTGATTGATGAACGGATGCATATAGATAGAGACAGATAGATGGACTTCCCCACGGGGACGCATAAAGTATTCATCCAGTAGACTCACACGTGTTACATACAGATAGGATGTTCTGCACAAAAAACATGCCTCTGCTCTCTGTCCCTCCTGTAACACATGCACTAACCGTCCAACGCCTCCAACAGTTTGGCTTTTCATCAGTAAGCAGTGACCCGCTGTTAAAAAAGTGCAAAAACTGCTGATGTAGCACTTCCTCTATCGTCCCAAGTTATCTTCTGTTGATTAAAGTGAATATTTAAAATATAATTCACTGCTACTCTTTTTTGTGTGTGTGTGTGTGTGTGTGTGTGTGTGTGTGTGTGCGTCTATCACAAAGCTACTATCACAGCTGGAACTGGAGAGGCTCCAACAGAACGGGAACACACTGAGACGACCCCAGCACAGGAGCTAAGGAAGTAAATGTGACTCCACTCACAGACCAGCCCTCTTTATTGCCTACAGTAAAGCCTATTGCTCAATGCCCAACACATGGATACTGGAGTGCTTGGCACTATACGAGGCTAAACTTTGGGGAAAGACAAACACTGGAAGCCAACTACAAGGCATTCGCACAAGATCCCTGCTGCTGTTCTGCATAGGCCTGAATACTCAGCCACCTCATCACAAACAGTGGATACAGACACGGATTTCTCAGTGGCGTGACCATGTGACCCACCTCCTGCACAACAGTGACATCAACCTGTATGCCAGGACTAAAAGGGACATCACTGATCCACCTCCCCAGGATCTACAGCTCAGACATCAGAAGGCAGGACAGCAGACTTACAGGACATGAACATTGGTATCCCACAGTCCAATGGCAGCCATTGATGAGGATGCAAGGAGGTCAGTAAAAGAGGAAGACAGGTGCTGAGAAGCCAAATCAATGGAAGAAATGCGATCCAAGCCCTTTACATGTACACTCTCGCAGCCATAGAATACCCAGCTGGAATACTTAGCTAACCACGCCAAAGGATAGACGTCCACCCAACATCTTGCATCTAAGGGTCTACAAACAACTAAACGGAACATTAGTGACAGTCAAAACCACCACACAGGATGAAATTAGGAGCTTCCATGAAAACTTCTGGACTATTCACACCTCCTAGGAGAGTGCTCAGACAGCAGAAGACAGAGGGTAGTAAGGAGGAAGAGATAACATCATGGAAGACCAAACCCCTCCATGGGACATACCATCAGCAAATAGAGTAAGTGTCTGACATCAAGAAATTCTACCGTCAACCAAAGGACAGCACAAGAACAGGCCCTGAGCACCAGAGCAATGAGGTCAGAGGTCCACTAAGGATTTCCTCAGAACAGCTAAGATACGGTGCAGAACCCTCAAACTCCAGGACCTGAGCTTGAACAAGACTCACACCACGGGTACTGTTGTTTTTCTGTGGATGTTGGTACGACTTCTCCAATCACAACATCTGCATCACCAGATCATAATCCAGCTAAACAACCATGGGGGACTTTAGAAGGACATGTTGCCTCATGATCTGATTGAGAGCCCTTTTCTTGTTTTTTGCATACTTTGTGTTGTAGATTTAAGTTTAATTTGATAAAATGGACATGTTTTCCACCATATACCATCAAAAAAAAGCAACCAAAGTGAAAACACAAGACACTGAAAATAAAAATCAAACAGAAATTGACAGAATTGAGACTTTTGGTCCAGTGCTGTGTAGAAACAGCACAGCTGCAAATAACCAGGCTAGAATAGGGCAGTTTAAACCATTTCTCCATCCAGACCCACTCAAGTGTCATCAGATTGGATTGAAAACATGTCAACTCCCATCTTCAGGTCTCTCCACGGGTGCTGCTCAGGGTTTACATCCAGGCTGAACTCGGAGACGGTCATTACCTTGAAGCCACTCATGCATTATGATTAACAGTTGCCCCAGTGTCAGATTGCTGCACTCTGGGGCAGGTTTTCTTTAAGGACCTGTGTTTGGTTGGCTCCAGTCCTACTTCCCTCCATCGTGCACCCCAGCAGGCAGGTTCTGCATATCTGTAGAGGACCTCTGAAGCTCTGTTAGTGACCGTTTGCTTCTGGGTCACCTCTAACCAAAGCCCTTCTTGCATGTTTACTCAGTTTGTCCAGAAGACCAGCTCCAGGAAGAGTCCTGGTGATTCCATCTTTCTTCCATTTTACAACTTTCGAGGCCACTGTGCTCCTGGGAATACTCAAAGCCGTAAAAATGGTTTTATGGCCTTTTCCCTGATCTATGCCTCGCCACAACTTTATCACAGAGGGTCTACGGAGAATTCTTTGGACTTTATAGCTTTGTTTATGTCCTGACACGCAGCGTGAATTGTGAGACCTTTATACACACAGGTATGAACCTTTTTAAATTATGTCCAATCGATTGACTCGTCACAAACGAACTCCATTCGACTTCTAGACGCATCTCAAGGATAATTAAAGCACAGTGGATGACCTGAGCACAATGTGGAGCCACAGCAAAGGGGAAGAATATACAGTATTTGTAGAGGAGAGATGTAAGGTTTCCATTTTTGATAGATTTGGGGTCTGAATTTCCTGAAGTCACCGTATGCTATTCATCTCTCTGGCAGTCTCACTTGGAGATCCCAGGAGCTCTGGAGCTGCTTTGGAAGAAAGCGGGAAGCTTTGCTGAAAAGTAATTATCAGTTAAAGTTCCCTCCAGCTATCGTTCCATCCGTCTCCCCTTTATACTGTAAAATTGATTAAATTATGATTAATGGCATTACCCAGATACAGAAGCTTTTACACGTCAGTGTAAAAATATGATTCTGAAGTCAGCCGGGGTCTTCTACGCGTCTCTGACTGGCAAATTCTGCCTCTTCATACTCTGTTAACATCCATGTGAAGATAAAAAAGAATCGTTAATACAGTCAAACGTCATCTCTACCCCTACACGCTCAGCATGTTTGACTGGCCAGCTCAGAACCGGTGTGGTTTTCACGTCTTAGTCATGCAGCCACATTCAGTGAGCGGCTCCACGCTGAATCCTCTCCTCAGGTTCAGGATATTGACCTTGTCATCAGAACGCAGTGACCCTTGAGCAACAAATAATGAATGGTTTGACATCAGAAAGTGCTGAGATAATAGAAGCTGGCAGCTGGGATGGGAACGCATTTGCTATCCGAGCATTCTGGCCTCACACTCAAGATTTGGTTTTAGGCGCGGCGTCGCAGCCCGTTCAGTTATAATGCATCTGTCCACTCATATGAATCCCATCGATCCGTCGTCACCGAGTGCTTTAAAACCTGCAGCAAGTTAAAGCCGCCGCGTATGAATTTTTCATGGCATTGTACCGTTTTTCCTATTCATGAGGCGGCAGAAGATTTGTTTGACAATTTAGGTGAAGATTGGCGCTGCCTGCGTTGTGTTTATTTATTGATGAGGGTTGGATGGACTGAAGTGGGGGCCTGAGCTTAGCATTAGCGGTCGGGATTCTAGTTGATTGCTTCATTATAAAACTATATATATTTCTGGAAACATGAAGCAAATTTATGGTCTCCTGAAGATGATTTCTGACACTTTAAAGTTTTAATTTGTCCAGTTAAATATACATGTAGAGTCCTGTTCAGCACAGGGTGAACGTTATTCACTTTGGTAACCCTTAAATGCTAATTTCGCAAATGTTAGCATGTTAGCATGCTAAGACAATGACCATCTTAACAATCTCCAAATTCAAAAAGCACAAATTATTGCTGTTCTTCTTGAGAACATTTAACTTTTAACTCACAGAGGAAGATGATCTAATTGGTTCATTATGGTTTCAAATAAATCTTGAGTTGAAAATATTTCCTTGGGCACTTTAATAACTGGGTTTTGTATCTTCCAGTGGTTCCTATGTGGTCTGTTGTTTCTTGCTGTCTTATCACTTACATTTCAGAGATATATTTTGTTTAGTTTGTCCGCCCAGCTTTGAATGGTTTGGAAGGTCTTGGTCATTTGTTTGCTAAATTTGCTACGGACCTACAGATGTATGGACTAAATCTGGATTTGTAGTGAACATTGAGCTTTGACATCTACAAAGCATGCCGTGTAATGTAGTCTGTGTGCGAGCTTGTATGTAGCTCATCTGTACTTGTGTGATGTTTGTGGTGTATCTCCAGCATCACCCAGCGTTCCTTCAGCTGCAGTTATCACACGTGTTATCAAATTTATATTACAGGTGACTCGTTTCCAGCGAGCTCCATCCCAGCTGTTGGGATGTTTTTATTCTACCGTTGGTAAAGTAGTAGTTAGATTATCATCACCCCTGAATCGGGTTTAATAAATCCTGAGTAAAGGAGGTTGTTTTGTGATTTGTTTGAAAAAGGTTTGAATTCCAAAGAGCAACAAAATGAAGTCAGCATTAAAAGTAGAAAATGGATTTGAAGCTTTACTTAAAGCCAACCAGTATTTATCTGCTTTATATTATTTCCTTACCAGTCTCTTTTTCTCTCTGGTCAGTCTTGATTGAGCCTTAAGAAAGCGAGTCATGGTCACCATCCTGAGACTCGTCTCTTTGGACAAACTGTCCATTACGGTCGCTGATTTCCAACCAGCCAGTGATCCGGTGATTCTCAGCATTCGATTACACGGCAATGAATTATTTAACACTTCCTGTTCGTTGAACTGACTCAAAACTGCCCAGATTCCTCACCACAGCTTACACCCATTGTTAATGGACATTTCTGTATCTGATAAAACTTGTTTTGCGGTGCTGCTGTGCAACGCATCAATATGTATATATGTCTTTTCTCACGGTGAACTGCATCACACGGGTGATCAGAATCAGAATCCCTCTGAAGAACTGAGCCCAAACAGCGGTGCTGCCGGCCTGCATTGGGCTGCGACCGTAAAGAGGGAGCTGAGTCAGAGTCACAAAGCCAAACTCTCAGTTCAATCATCAATCTTCATTCCAGTCCTCACCTGTGGTCTGGGGCCCTGACGACTGACCGAAAGAATGAGATTGCAGACGCAGGCTGCAGAAATGAGGCTGCTCCACAGGGCTTCTCCTGTGCAAATTGAGTAGAGCCAATTTAAGAGTTTGGGGGCACCTGGCAGAAAACACTCCACTAGCAATGGAATGTGATAATGCCCCTTGTTTCCAGCTCCGTTTCACTTTCTGGAGGGCTTTATAGGGATTGAACGGAATAAGAGACAAAATAGAAAGAATAAGATTTCGAGAAATAATTGGAGACAAAACTGCCACAATGTCCCTGGAAATTACATCCATATTGGACGATTTCCCATCTCGTGATTAATATCCAGTGGCCACGTTTAGCGGGACGACGGAGTGAGAAAAATGTGTTAGTTGCTCTGGTGCTGTACTGGACAACATGGCAAACACAGCCCTTGAAATTATAACGAGGTCAATGATGGCAGGTTAGTCAAGTTTCCATCCAAAGGTAAACCAAATTTAACCGAGTTCCCATTAATTCAGTTTGTTTTTATTCATTTATCTCGTGTGAATATTCAGAACTGAGAGCTGTGAGATGAACAGTTGCTGAAACTAATCCACCAGTCAGGCGCCATAAACTGCTGCAGAAGAAGAGGAGACTTTATCAAAAGAGCTCCAGTCAAGCCTCAAAACCTGTTTGTATTTTGCTTTTAATGTCACTCTTCACCTCAAACAAGTGCAAAAGCTTTTTTTAAGTGTGTGTGTGTGTGTGTTATTTCAAGGGCTTGTTTGAATGCACATATTTTTTCTGTTTAGGATTTTATGTGCAAATTTGAAAAGTACTTGAAAGCAGCTGAATGGAGATGCATTCATAGACAAAAAACTGCAGTTTATATTCCTTTTAGGAAGTAATTCCTTGAAGTTTGCAAAACATATTCTGACTTTCATGGAGGAGATGGAGGAGTTTAGGTCTGTCAGACTTACAATTAGCATTCATCTTTTCATGTATTGTACCCAGAGTCCTACACCTACCTCAGCTAAATGTTTCATTCCTCTGTTTTTACATTTTGATTGGACTATTGTAAGGTAGCAATAGTACACACACACAAAAGTTGCAATTTAAATGGTAAATGGTCTGCACTTATATAGCGCTTTTCTGTCTTGGTGGTACTTTACCATGTTTTCTCATTCACACATTCATACACCAATGGTGACAGAGCTGCCATGCAAGGTGCTGCCTGCCATTGGGAGCAACTTCAGGTTTGGTGTCTTGCCCAAGGACACTTCGGCTGTGGAGGGACCGGGGATCAAACCACCAATGGCTCTACCACCTGAGCCACAGCCGCTGTGCAATTTACCAACCAGGGAAGCGAATACGAGAACTACCAGCAAACAGTCACTTTGCAAAATGTGTGTTTTGTTGAGAAACACTCTTGGGAAAGTTAACTCTGATTACTTTAGAACTAAACCAACACAGGACGTCTTAAATCAAAGCTGCCACGAAATGATATTTTTAAAATGTTGCTAAACCTAATCCAGGATATAACGGAGCAATCTAATACCGATATACTTGTCTGGCGATTGAGTGCCGGATGTGCGCATTGACTGGATATGAAGCTGGATGAAGCCTCTGTGATGCTACTTGGCTGTCCACCTGTAGGTCATCCCCTCTTAAATAGTCATATTTTTAGGACAGTTTCTGCTTGACGCCAAAACAAGAAAAAAAACAATGACGTCCTATTTATATTTGAAAAACTATTTTGAAAGTCCATGACTCTGTTCTACATGGTTTAGACTAATTAGTGATACAATAACAACCCTAACCCCTAATCACACTGTTAGATGTACTTATAGCAGCCAATGTCCAACATATCTAATATTGCAGATTCTGTGCTCAAAGTCGGCCAACAGACAAGTTTTTTGTTTGTAATAGTGATATTTCTGAAAGTGCTTGATATTGTGATGACAGCCAAAATATAATGTATGAAATATATGAAGAAACAAGTGTGGTTCTGTCCATTCACCCTTCGGTGTGAGCCAGCCCCGCTACTTCCCCTTACCTGGCCTCCTCCAGAATGACATCGGTATGTCAGTGGTAGACTGGATCCTCTGCGTGTTGGCCTCCTCAGCCAAATCGGTAGATATTGGCAGGCTTCAACCACCTGCGATCGGGCCTTCACTGGAGGACGCAAAACTGCACCATGGTGCATCTCCATGTCATATGTGAGTCGGCAAAGGCCGGAGAGATCTTTGCATGGTCCTCTTCTCCTTTTGTTGTTTATTCCTGAACTGGACGGAAGCACTTTGAGTTGAATTACTCTTTTTCCTGGAGTTGAATGGACACTAACAAAGTACTTCCTGGTTTGAGTCTTCTCTTCTGTTGGATTGTTGGAAACCCAGGAGTGGAGTATTTAAGTCGACGGACTGAACTATAAACAAAAAGGTACTTAAGAAAACTCGGACTGGACTCTTTTTTTCTCTTATGTGTAATATATTGATTGTGTTGATTATTAAATGGTTTTGTTCCCTTTTTGTATTTGTTGTGGTGGTGATTTACCTTGTGCTATGTTTACTGAATTTTACGTGAACTCTAACCAGGCTGGTGTAATGACCTTGAACCTTGTGGGGTTTAACACCATAATGTTTTTGGTTGAACCGCCACAATATAGCCAATAAAATGTCATTGATACCATTTTAAATATTCATAATTTCTGATTTTAAAAAAAAGGTTCAAGCAAAAAGAAGAGATGGCGCAGTAGGCCCCTGGTGAGTTGACATGGAGTGAGTTGTTGTTCATTCTAACATGGGGGGTCTATGGGGACTGATGTGCATCTGGAGCCAGCATCTAGAGGCCCTTCTAGGAGCTGCAGTGTTTGACTTTATTTTTCAGCAGCACAGATTGCTGCTTCGTAAGATGACTTCAATCCATTTTTTTTTTCTCCCAAATGAAAGAAACCTGCGCCTTCTACCTCTCTGCCTTCAGATAGAAATTTGTCATTAAAGAGCTATATTAGTTCACTTCAAACAACCTGTCAGTGTTTAGCGTGCGAGGGCCCACTCGATGCCCCGGCTGTGTAGCACGCTGTCGAGGTGAGAGGCTAACACCGTCGGAGGTGGGCAGGACACACCGGCGAGGATCTTCCTCCTGGATTCTGCTGGTGGCCATGGTAACCACAGAGAATCCTAGCGCTGAATCTAAAAAAAGGTTGCAGAACGCTGCAACTGGCTGCGGAGCATGAACAGAGGGAAGGAGAGGAAAGGAGGCTGACTCACATTAAGACTTAGTTGCAGGTGGAGGAAACACTTTCTGATGGCGGCTAATAAACCCTGAAGGAAGACGAACAGCTACGACGAACCCGAGCCCGACGTGTAATTCATCTGCTTACGTGGCTGAATGTAAGAACTCCCAGCGAGGAGCTATATTGCTTCGGCAAAAATTGTTTTAGCCCAAAAGTGTCAGGTGGAATTTAGGAAAAAAAAAAACAACAAGGCGAGACAGACAGGAGAGGAACGATGTCGAGGGGTGCGAACGCGAGAGCCGACTCTCTCGGCAAAGTGAGATTGCGTGATGGATGGGGGAACGGAGAGGAGTGCATGTGCGAGAGGGAGAAATTGAGCAAACTTTTCTTGACTCAATTTATCACCGCACTACGACTCCGAATCTGCAGAAAAACACAAATGCGGTATAGAAATGGAGCACACACACACACACATAGTGAATATAAAGGAATCAAGTCATGACGGCAGATGGAACCTTTCGTACAGTAATTTCCCAAAAGTCTAGCTCCTGTAGCCGCGATCTAATTTGTAAAGTTACATAACAGGATTCTGGATTTCTACAAACAACAGACACGTATAAGACGCTGGAAACAAATCAAAGTCTTCATTAAGGCCTTTTGACACAAAGATGGCCCAGGCGTAAATCAAAAAGACTTCTATTTTGTTTTGCAGGACGCAGGCAGGCGGACCCGAGTCCTCCCGACGGTGATTATAAGCCCAAGTGTCAAACTGGGAGACATCGACGGGCCCAACAAAACTCTTTTGTTGCAGAGTTTACACTTATCATGCTCGCCCTCATCCATCAGCTCCAGCTCTGCAGTGGGATGAAAACCTCATTTCTCCAAAACGTCAGCTGTCCACAGAAGTGAGAAAGAACTCTTAACTTATGATGAGCCGCAGTAACTGTACCGCCGGCTGCCGCTGTCAGTTCTTTCCAGTTCGTGTGCTCGGGGGCTTTTTTTTTTTTTTTTTTTTTGAGGGCGTGTGATCGATGGCTGATGATTTTATTTAGTTGGGTTTGACAAGTTGATAGAAGCGCCGCACGAGTTCTGAGCCGAGTTCTCATACGTCGAAAAGAATCTTTGGTCGCTCTGGTAGCTCTGTGTGTAGAGTACAGCGGTCTGTAGAGGTTGTAGCTGTGTTAGCTTTTAGCATAGGGCTAGATGGTACATAGCCGAAAGAGATATTGTGATAAAATGCATTAATTCAGTCGATATCGAT
>NW_007579378.1:65660-90067 GCF_000690725.1 Stegastes partitus | reverse complement strand
AAGACGGGAAGATTTAATTCGAATCCAACCACCAGATTTTTAAATTTCACCACTTTAGCCTATTTATCAAAGTGCCCAGGTGATAACTTTATTGCTAATACAACAGCGAACAATACACGAATCCGTACATTTACAGAGGATAGAGCACGAGTATTCAATTACAAGTCACTGAGGTCCAGTTACTAACATTTCCTCCAAGTAAAAAGTCCGAACCGAAGTCCAGTTTCTGTCTTATAGCCTTCCCCTATGGCCACATTTTCATGGTTTCAACAATACTTATTGTCAATTTTCAGTGCAGGATGTGTTTAACCGAATGCACAGCGAGCTCTTTTACTATATATATAAGTAGTCCCAGGCAAAAAAAAAAAAAAAAGGCCTTTATTTCAGATTAGAGAAAACCAAAACCTCAGAACAAAATACATTTAATAACCCTTTCATCTCTTAAATTAAAGAGGTCCCAGCCTAAAGAACTGAAGGCCTCCACTTCAAGTAAAAAAGTCAACATCCTCAGAAAACAATAAATAAAAGACGCTACTGGGCTGTAAATGTGGTGATGAGTCGGGTAGACCTGTCATACAGGGCCTGCAGCTCGGTTATTCTGCCCTCAGCTCGGACTTCAGGGGATAACTTTGCTCTAAAGAGCTGTGCTTTGTCTCGTAGTGGCGCTTCACGTTGCTGCTTTTAATTAATGCCACGTTTTCAGAGCATATGAGGCCTGACGGTAGAATGAACATACATTTCTCCGTCCACTCATCTTCGTTTTCCTCATCAACCTTCCTTCTTTTGGAGCAAGCCATGCTGTCACCACCGTCTCTTCCTCTCTGCTCTGCTGTATAGGTAGCGCTAAGTGGCAGCGAGCTGTGGCGGTACGCCGGCCGTGCAGGGCAAACAAACGATTTCATCTGTTGGACTGAGTGGAGCAATGGCCGTATTAACTGGAGAAGCAGCGCCCGCTGTCTATAGCCAAGAAAATACTCCATTAAAATATATTCACGTGAATTTATCAGAAATTGGTCACGGGTCCGGACAGAACCATCACTCGATCCGTATCCGGACCGAGGTCCGCCATTTGGTGATGCCTGGGATAGAGGAATGGTCTCCAGGAAGTAGAGTCTGGAGGTGCAACAGAGGGCATCAGGGCTCCATCATTAAGGAGATCTAATACGCTGTTATGAGCCATGTGGGGAGCATGTTTGGTTTTTTAATCCAATCAAACTTTTTTATTTTATGCTTCCATGATAGATGTGAAATTATGGAACAATCTATTGGACAGTTTTCCTATATAGCGTCCGTTGCAGATACATCAACTGGTTTTACCGCTCAGGACTTCTTCAGAATAGAGATTTAGCATCAAAAATAAGCAAAGAAGATGTAACTTGTCCATCTACTATTAAAATGAAGTGTTGGTGCAGTGAAGTAAACCAACGGCGGTGCTGCCTCTGCAGTGTGGTGCTGTTAAACCGCTGTTTGCAGAAGTCTAGTGGAAGCACTCCGGTCATGGAGACATCAAAACAGGGTTTTACTAAATTTCTGAGAAGCAGCTTTTTCTTCCTTCAAAGCCACATTGCTGTCAAGCTTTTTTTCAGTTACTTTTAGATCACCGAATGAAAGAAAACATCAAAAACCCCGACCAAACTCGGCCATGTAAGACCAGAACTACAGTATGCCCCGTGGCTCCGAGCCTCTCTGTAATTTAGCAGTAAGTGATTGACTCTAACTGTTGTCAGCAAGCCCCTGAGCAAAGTATTTAACCCCCAGCTGTTTGGTAAAGTGTTCAGGGACTATCACATTGTGAGAGCGCCTGGTTGAGCTGCATGCTGAAGGGTGTATTGTTGGAAAAAAAAAAAAGAGTCTTTTTCCAGCCCTTTTATTTATTTTTTCTTAGGGATTACTTTTTAGAACCAAAGAAGAAGTTTTTTTGTTTCCCATTCCTCACACACAAGATTTTTGCAGCAAAAAGAATGAGCACAACATCAATGACTCAACAATTACTGTGCCAAACGCTGCTAAAAGTCATTTTGCAGCCCGCGCTCTGCTCAGAGGCGAATCCTCCCCGTCCTAAAGGATCTGTGAGTACATCAAAATTATGTGACAAGCCTTAATAAGGTTCCTAAATCTTGATACATGACGAATCTGCAACCGGAGCCTGAAATTGTTTGCTGAAAGAGAGCAGGAGTAATCAGGCTGCATTCCCCCCGCTGCTTAAACAGAGAGACGCACGTGTTCGGTGTAACACCGCCGCTGCCAACTGTCCCATTACAAGAGAAGAAATATTGATCCAAACTGTTTGCGCACTTGCAATCCACCAAACAGAGAACAGCTTGTGTCCTACTTAGACAGACACAGAGTGAATGAGCAATGAGGTGTAACCTTTATTTTCCTCTAAACGTCATGACCTGAGGTTCACTGCTTATGATTATCAACCGACTCTGGCTTTGTAGTTGCGCTAATGCCGACAACATCAGAGCTTAATTGTCCACCGTGTTGTTATTAATCTGCATTTGATGTTACTAATTGAAAAAAAAAAAGCAAAGCATGGACCGATAACGCACAGACGGGAAGAAAAACAAAAAACAAAAAGGTGGTGACAAATGAACATGAGGCACCTTTGCACCAGGATGGCCCGGCAGTGATAAAACACTGAGGTTCCTGTTTTGGGAACAAACTGTTTCGCAGCCTTCACCCTTCCACATAATGAATAGCTCCCCTATGATGCACAAGGACAAAAACTTCAACGCAAGTTTAGGCAAAATAAGAATAACCTGGGCTGACAATGACTCAGCCAAAGTAGTGACCAAGGGATGAAAAAAACAAGTCCTGACCAAACCTCCAACACACACACACACACACAGCCAACACACATGCACAAGCGCCAAACACACACACACACCCTACATCTCTTAAGTCTAGCCCGGGGCTTTATCCCATTTTTTTAATGCACTGAAAAGGTCAGGCTATCAAAAACTCACTTGATGGAATAATGAGACAATGTATGAATACCCGGAGCGCTCGGACAGCCCTCGCCGTCCGACCCGCTTACCGACTTTCTCAATTATGTTGTTTAGTTTAGCGCAGACAGAATAAGTGCTGACATTTTGTGGGATTACAATAGTCTGGCTACATTTACTGATATGAATAATAATAATAATAATAATAATGGAGATTACGGCGGTCAAATTGTATTAAGTCGGAGGCAAAAGTAATATTAACATCACGCTGGGGGGAAGGCAAACAGGGATCTTAAAGTATGAGCGTACTGGTGTGTGTCTATTCATTCTGGTAAATGATGTGAAAGAAAAACGATACAGATTAATTTTTATTCAAATGAAGCTGTGACTCAAAACTGATTAGATTCGGCAAGGGAGAGAATTTATTACGTTAATCAAAGTGTACATTTCAGCTGCCGCTATAATAAGCCCAGAGTTCTACGATCACTCTTATGATGTATTACAAACACAGCGGAGTAAAAAAAAAAAGTCTTGAGCATGAATCTCCTTGATTATCGTCCATGCCGTGGGTTGTAGCGGCTGCTGTTTGGCTGTTTGTTGGGTACTGAAGCTGAAATTTGTTGAACTTTGACTCAAGCCGTTCACCACTGTTTGAGGTGACAGATGGATACGTATGGTTCCATACTGACTTGATTCTAAAAAAATAAAATAAAAATAAATCACTTGGCAGGCAGATGTAGTTGCCGATTGTCGTGTTGGACCAAAAAAAATATGGAAATAAAAGATGGACTCTGAGGCTGAGAAGTGAAGTCAAAGTGAAAGTGAGTTACACCTGCATTCCTTCTGATAGCCAGCAGGAGGCGACTCGCGAAAAGAAGTTTGATTGCATGGAAGTCTATGAGAAAATGACCCTACGTCTGTCTTGATCTGTTTCCTCGGTAAACATTTTAGTAATGCATTTATAGTCTCAACTGCTAGCGTCAAGACTTTTTAACTATCACATGATGTTCATTTGGTAAATTACTGATCCACTGCTCGCTCATTACATCTGGTTTCAAATACTGAATTTATGACGACCAAATGCCAAACTTGAGCAGACCAATGGGCGAGGTGACGGCCATCTTTCATGTTTATGGTTGTTCCAGGCTATACTTGTGCAACCACAAGGACGCTAGAATCACAGAAGCTAATTGAAGGTCCATTATTGTAACCCAGAAATTAGGACAACTTCTCTCCTGTTGGCAAGGCTTGATGAAAGTCATCATCATAGGATTCATCCTTTGGGTAAAATGTGAAATTTTTCATTTTAGAAACTATACTTCCCAGAAAATACTCTGTACTGTAACACAGTGATAGAACGTTGTACTATCGTGTTACAGTACAGCACAATGTACAGTGACACACTGGCTAAGCTTGTGGCTGTGCAGCAGTCCCTAAGGGAGAAACTTTCACAGAAAAGCTGCAGACTGGATATTGCTTTCCTCAGTCGCTGTGTCTTGCTTTAAGTTTGTATTTTCACAGATGGCTAGAAGCTACAGTTATTGTCTCTTTGTGTAAAAAGTCAGCGCATTTTGTAAGAACCGTTAGCTAGCATTGTTAGGTTGAAGGTTCAAGTTGGGTTATTTCATGTCTTAACCATAGACTGTATAAAAGATGGACGTAGCTACCGTGACGTCACCCGTTGGTTTCTGCACAGAGAAAATGAAGCCAGGGTTTTGCTACTTCCTGGTTGACATCTTGGATTTTTGGAGCCAGTGACGCAAAAATCGTGGGAGGGGGGCGGAGCCATAGGAGCAGCGATTGGTCAGATGGATTGAGAGGCGGGCCCTCTCTGCCCGCCCACATTTACCGCCTTCTGCTCGCTTCGTCTGTATGGTCGCTGCCAACTGTCAATCAAGCCAGCCACGCCCCTTGTCCCGCAAAATGTTGACAATTTTTTAAAACTTCAGTATTGATTTATTTTCAGATTGGCCACCTGATCTCTGGACTTGACCATGAAAACTAATAAGAAAAAAATCCTGAGCTGTAGGAATGCAGTATTTCATGATCTGTGATCACTTCTTTTCCAATTCAGGGCTTTTTGGAGCCAGCAGCTAGTGGACGTAGTGATACTGCAGGTTTTTGACACTTCTGGGTTGCCTTCATTTTTTATGGCCGGCTGCTACGTCCATCTTTTATACAGTCTATGGTCTGTAGCCACGCTGACATGCTCATGCCTGACACTGTGTTTCCCAAATGGTGCCAGTGCACCTGTGTTGGCCACTGGTGTCAAGTTCCCAGCCAGATTTTGGAAAAACTAAAAGTTTGCTTCTCCTGACAAACATTCTTGGACGCTTCCTTCTGAATCAGCTCTTGGAGTGAACAGTCCTTTGAAATCGATGCCACTTGTTAGTGATTTTCCTCACAGTGGAACTATATCGAGATCCATTTAAATCCCTTACCGGACTGATAAGTATCCACAACCTGTTTTTTTTTTGAAGGCCGTTCCCTGGAGGTTCAACATTTCTAAGCTTTTTTTATTTTTTCACAGTGGACATCAGAGATAATTGATTTCCTCCGGAAGGAAGTGTAAGTAAGCCTGAACGTTATCGACCTGTGTTCACGTATGTGTACTCGTATCTATTACAAGCGATATCCTGTAATTCAAGTTATTAATGATTCCCCATCCTTCCAGGGGTTCGGAATATCTTTACATCTGCTGCAATTGTGTCACGTTCCATACAGGACGGGTTGCATTTCAATGTAGTCCTGCTTTCTGCCTACAGATAACCGCTATTCTTTACGATACGAGGCTACCAAAATAAACTAGGAAAGAGAAAGATGGAAAGGCTGCGATTATACTCTAAGCCTTTTAGCCTCCCGGCCTCTGCGTCAGCGTGTTGGAGGTGTGATCCGCTGTTCAAAAAGGATAAATTAACTGTGCGTCTTTGATTAGAGCAGGTTGAGTGGGAATGAAGCGATGGCCGGAGGGAGGAATGATGCAGAAAGAATTACAACAACACCTGATATAACCCTGACCGGCTAGACTCACAGCACAGCAGTATGCATGCGTGCACACTCCTTGCTACCCATTTTTTTCTCTGCACGTAAGGCTGCACAGCCCGACACAAACTTCTCTGTGCTTTTTAATCGCACACACACCGATGCACACAGTCTCTCCGGCTCTCTCTCTTCCCCCCTCTCTGCTCAAACACCTGCAATCTCTGCAGAAGCTCTTTCAGAAATGGGTCGCTCGCTATTGTTTTCTCCCCCTCCATCTTTATATATATATTTTTTTCCCTTAATGAAGAGACGGGGGGACTCGTAATACGTGAAAAGCCACTGACCCAGTTTCCTGGCAACGTGCTTGAGGCTGGCGGCGGCTTCGTTGCCAGAGCATACAAAAGGAAGAAAATGCCTTCCTTGATGATGATGGTTTAATGACAAACAAGGTGCTCACTGATCCAAAAAAAGAAAAAAGAAAAAAGTTGTATTTACTGCAGGAGAGCCGACGCACCGACAAGTGGCTCGTGCGTTTTCTCACTCCAGTGTCGGTTTGATGTGTGCAGAGCTCTGCAGAGGTGCTTGTGTGTCTACATGCTGCAACAGCTTCATTTAGGAACAGTCACCTGCGTGGCAGCGGCCAAACACAGCGACTTGACATCAAGTACAATTTATTTAACCTCGCCTTCCCAGCTAGTAAGTTTGGACGTGTACAACACCCACAGGAACAACTGGGCTGTGCTGAGATTTTGCCACCAAACAGATTTCCCCCAAACACAGTAACTGGAAAAGTAGCAGCTGTAAAAACCAGGAAGGTATTTTCAAAGCAGATCCTTTAAAATGACTGTTTTCACCGTCAGAATTTAATCCATTTGGTTTAATAACAGCTGCAAGGTGGATCGGTGGTTAGCACCATCGTCTCGCAGCTAGAAGGATGCTGGTTTGCGTCCCGGTGAGGACACCCGAGATCTTCCTGCGTGGAGTCTCCATGTTCTCCCCGTGCAGCGTGGGTTCTCTCCGGGTTCTCCGGCTTCCTCCCACAGTCCAGAAACATGTTGAGGTTAATTGGTGATTGTAAATTGTCCGTAGGTGTGAATGTGAGTGTGCTTGGTTGTCTGTCTCTAAGTGTAGCCCTGTGATAGACTGGTTACCTTTCCAGGTGAACCTGCCTTCACCCTGAGTCAGCTGGGATAGACTCCAGCCCCCAACGACCCTCGTGAGGATGAAGCGGTGTATAGATGATGGATGGATGTTATTTTGTCTTTAGCTGCATTTTAACAGACACTATTTCCCAGGACAGCTATCCTACTAATGTGTTGGTAGACCTTTTTGGAGTTCCCATGGCTCATGGATTTGTCGTTTCTTTATGCCATCTAACTTATTAGAAATCTAACTGTGAATGAAACAGCTAATTATATTTCTCAGCTCCTCCTATTTATAGTTTTTATTTGTCTTTACCTCCTGTTACTGTTTTGTGCTCTTTTCCTGTATCTGCACTGCTGCAACAAGTGAGTTTCCCCATTGGTGGTAGAGAAGAATAAAGTGCAATCTAATCTAATGGTCAGAAAAAAAGGCTCGGGGACGTCGGCTTCAGTAGCACAAACTAAAACTTCCCCAAGAAGCTTTCAGCTGTCAAGGTAGTTTCAGCGTTTTATAATATAAATGATTCCTTTTGTTAATTTGACAGGAGCCTTTGATTTGCTGATTGTACTTGATTATGAGCAAAAAAAAAAAAAAAAAAAGTTCAGTTCCATCAAAGTCCCAAGAATCAGTATCTGAAACTTCATGTGAGCTCAATTTCCCAGAAAAAAAAAAAAATAAAAATAATCCATCTGGACATAAACGCAGCATGTCAAATGGGAGTCCGATAATAGTGGAAAGGTCAGGTTTTGATTGTCTGGCCATGTCCTGAGCAGCAGATAAGAACTGGAGTGTGACTCAGTCCAACATCAGGGAGAACAGACAGACATGGATCAGCTCTTTTCAGAACACCGTGGACAATTTGATCATCTAAAGGACATGCTTCCCAAAGTGCAGGACTGTCTGTAAAAGTCTTGGAGTCTTTCTTTCTTCTTTTTTTTATTTAACTTCACCCTGGATGCATTTGAAAAAGGTCAAGCGGGAACTGTGTGTGTTTACTTTGTGTTTGAAAAGCTGACATTTTAGATGCACAATGCTTTCGTTCAACAGGAGACATTCAAATATCTCCAAATCAACTGGCATAAATCTGCACATCACTAAAGAGTGACAGGATTGTGTATTTTCTGATGGACTGAAGGGCAGTTCATCAAAATTCAGTTTTAAAAAATGCAGAGGATGTTTTTTTTCTGTTTCTTTTAACAAAAGTACTGCCACAGGAAGGTCTATGACTACAACAAAAGTCATGGTTTAAAGTGTAAATGAGGAGATCTCAAATATAAAACTTAAATTTTACCCTTTTCGTGATGCTAAAAACAATTCCAGGGTGTTACCGAAGACATTAAGGTTCATCCTCTGTGGACCATAAATATCTGCAGCAAACTACAAAGCATCCATCCATTCATCCATCCATCCATCCATCCATCCATTATCTTCCGCTTATCTGGGGTCAGGTTGTGGGGGTAGTAGGCAGAGCAGGTCATTCCAGACTTCCCTCCCCAGGTGACACTTTCCAGCTCTTGCTGGGGGATCCTGAGGTGTTCCCAGGCCAGCTGAGAGACATAATCCCTCCAGCGGGTTCTGGGTCTGCCCCGGGGTCTCTTCCCAGGTGGACATACTCAGAAGACCTCCAGAGGAAGCCTCTCCAGAGGCATCTGAATCAGGTGTCCAGACCACTTCAACTGGTTCCTTTCTACTCTGAGCTCCCTCCGGATGTCCGAGCTCCTCACCCTATTTCTAAGGCTGAGCCCAGACACCCTGCGGAGGAAGCTCATTTCAGCCGCTTGTATTGGCGATCTCATTCTTTCGGTCACGACCCAAAGCTCGTGACCATAGGTGAGGGTTGGGACGTAGATGGACTGAAATTCACCACGACGGTCCGGTATAACACCCGCATTACTGCTGACGCCGCACCGAGCCGCCTGTCCACCTTGTGCTGCATTTCCCCATCACTCATGAACAAGATCCCGAGATACTTAAACTCTCTCGCTTGAGGAAGCAACTACAAAGCAATCTGTTCAAAACACACAGTACTGAGTGAACATTTTCATACATCATGCTAACTTGAAATGTTCTTTTATAGGAGACAAGCAGCTATTTGAGCCCTTAATGTTTGTGCTGCAGCAGCTACAGAACATCATAGTTAGTACACAGGTGTTGTAGAATATGACTACAAACACAAAAAATTATCCTATGAAGTAGTTTTGAGGCTCCAGATGAAGCTGTGATGAATCTCCTCATGAAATCCTAATTCATGTCACCTGAGTCCGTATCCTTTGGGGCTGAAGACCACAACTTATAAAACCAAATCAAATCTGAAAGGAGCGAGCTCATCAGACCTCTGTGTCCTGCTCCTCAGGCTAAAGGCTTGAGGCTACGTTATCAAGGCCAAACTCTCACCTGTCAAGTTGCATTATGGGTAATATCAGCACCAGGAAGAAGAATTCACACAATAAAAAAAGATGGCTTCTCTGGTTCTGCTGTCAATGAGTTTGATGTGGTTCTAAGAGTGAAAAGCTAAAGCAGGATAGCTAGTATGCTAGCTTTGCCAACTCCATTGGTGATGGGCTTTATGGGTTGATAACTGATGTTCATTAGAGTCGTGAAAAAAGACACGTTGCAACTCCTTGTTTCTCTGAGTGTGCAAAAGTAGCACGACCCTTAGAGACACGATAGCCACTTTATTAGAAAATACTCTTAACAGAACGATTCTTTAAGGTACAGTGAGTCTTTGTCCAAGTATTTCTGATTCAGTATCAGTACTGCTGGTTGTTTCGTGATACTGAGTCTGCCACGAGCACTTTCAACGTGTTGGCACCAGAGCTACAGACTCGCAGTCGTGTAATGGCCCAAATTTACAATTAATGAGTCTGACGCTTGATTTAGCTGTCATCACACAAGCTTGTGTTAATCACACGGCCCAGATAATTAGTGGACTCGATATTTTTGCAAAATTACTATGATACAGTCTGATAGGAGGCGGCTGATGAATACATGCAGCAAGTTTCAGTGTCGCCGAAAAAAGCTGTCGTTTAATGGAAAACCAATGTTGTTAATGGCTGCAGTCTGCATCCTGCTGCTCGGACGACGTGAATGGATCCAAGGAGGCATTCTGGGCATCGGCCAAAACAGTGACGTGACATACAAGAGACTGAGCGTGACTGACATGATGTGTTTGTTAATAGATGAGGTAGCTGAAGGTACACTGCTAGATCTGGTTGACTATAAACTATATCTGACTTTAGTCTAACTCACTGCACAAGACTATAATGATGTCTTTTCCCATTTTCTGCCCCTCTGTGAAGTCCAGTCAATGTAGAGCCTAGACGTCGGCCTCATGTCCATTTGGCCAAACCATATGGACATGAGGTCCATTTGTTGATGTTGGTGTACTCTATCTGCACACTGTTGGTGCTGAACAGAAGACAGGCATGAAGGCAAAGCAGTCAGGATCGAGATAAACACCACAGAAACTTCAGTTCTTTCCATAAAAATAAAAAAAACCCATCCACAGGCAGCTATAAAGAAAGAACCGAGACAGTCGATGAATTTTCAAATTACACGATAATCCGTCCACACATTTGCAATAAAAAAAAAAAGTGATTAAGACATGTAAATGACTTCTGCACCTCTAAAGTCTTCACAAAGAGAAAGCAGTTACCGAAGTGTCCGCGCTGAAAGGACGATAAGATATACTGTCATCTGCATAAAACGGGAGATTTACGGCGGCTTGACAAGCAGCTTCTGAATCACTCAGCTCACATCATCAGCATATAAAAGAAACCGTTAAACGTGACAGGCTGCCACCTCGGTGCACGCCATTAGTCACGGTGGTGAAACCGATCGGGCGATGAAAAGGAGGCCAATCAACCTGTAAAACTACTTCTGATGATCGGTCCAATCAAATGCTTGTCAATATGAATTCATGCAACTTTATCGGCAAATAAAGTCCAAGTTTTAAAAAGAAAACATCTTCAAAACTAACCTTAGACAGTCTGGAAACAATAAGGTTGACTTTTATTTTTACTCTCATTTGATGGATGAGTCAGCAGCTGCATGAGCATAAAACACCTCATGAAGAAAGCCAGCAGCAGTGTGTCAGTGATGTTTCTTATACTGCACGTATAAAAAAACGACTTTACGCAGTACGTCTCCTTCCAGCGACAACATACTACCTCAGCTGCCACTATAAGTTATGCCAACAATCTTCTTCTGAATGTGGAGAAGACAAAGGAGATCGTTGTAGACTTCAGGAGACAGCACACCCAGCATGCTCCCCTAAACATCAACGCTGTGGCCATGGAGAGGATGAGCAGCACCAAGTTCCTGGGTGTGAGCATCTCAGAGGATCTCTCCTGGACCAGCATCACTGGCCAAGAAAGCTCAACACCGCCTCTACTTCCTGCCCAAGCTGAGAAGAGCCAGAGCCCCGACCCCCCATCATGTCCACCTTCTACAGAGGCACCATCGAGAGCATTCTCTCCAGATGCTTCACTGTGTGGTACGACTCCTGCACCGCTTCCTGTCGCCGGACGCTTCAGTGCATCATGAGAGCAGCGGAGAAGCCATCTGCATCGTGGGTAGTTCTACCCACTTCAGCCTCAGGGAGGAGAGCTGTGGAGTCTGAGGGCCAGGACCAGCAGACTTCAGGACAGCTTCATTCACCAGGAAGCTGAACTCTCTGTCCACCTTCCCCCCCTTGCCCCCTGCATACACAAACTCTGGACACTGAAAAACTAAACCGGACTCAAGCAGCACAAGGACTGCCGAACACTAAGCCACTTTACAGCATAACAAGCTACTTTACTGCACTGTTTACTGCTTACTGCACTGTTTCCACTGCACATTTGCCTATTATATGTTTAGATTGTATATTTTTTAGCTTATTGTATGTTTGAATTGTATATTTTGCAGTTTATCTTTATTTCAGTTGCTGTGTTTGTACACGTGTAGCAGAACTGACAATAAAGTAACTGACTTTGAAAAAAAAAGAACTGGTTTGGTTTATTCTCTGGTTTGTTTAGTGTAGTTACAGTATAGTTTTTTTTGTTTACAGAGTATTGCAATAACTAAAGCAGCACTTGCAGCACATGCTCAGAATACAAAACAGGGGAGCTTGTATAACACATGCACACCACTGCTTACCTGGGTCGCTGCCAGATTTTGAGAGCAGTGGAAGAAGACGAGGACGCCAGCGTGGATTTGGATCCACAGCAGCTACCTCAGAGCCAAGATATACAATAGATGGATACAATAGATGGGAGGGTGGAATATTTGATTTCATGCAGGAATCTCAGAGGTAAACGCCGTCTTGTTTTCGGCTCACTGACCAGCTCTAGTCCAGTATGCTGGCAGGATTATACAACTACACAACTGCCAGGATTCTCATCAGTTCTGCAACGCTGGATCCCACCCCCGTCTCACTGCAAAAAAAAAAAAAAACACACCAAGAAGAAGAAAAAAAAAACTTGTTTTGTTCCTCCGACTCTGTTATTATGAACACCCCCAAGATAGCAACACTCCTTTAAATGCTTTCTAATTGCCTTGGTGTGCATTTTAATTGCTTATAAATGTGCAAAACAATGTCTAGAGACCAGCTGCTTTATAACTGAAGTCCTTGGTACTGCTGGCACCCACCACCACGTAGGCTCCGGTATGCAGCCTCGCAGCCCGCTGTTGGCCAAATGATTATGATTCCCATTCCCAACATAATTACAATCGCCCGCTGTGCTTTACAGGTAAAAATGAGTTCTGTGCTCCTGACACATCAAACGGCAAATCTCCTGACGCACACAATACTGGCGACCGGTACAACTGCTGACTTGTACGAAGACTGCTGAGCAGGTAGCGTGGGTTAGCTGACGGCTTTTTTTTTTTTTAATACATCTGAAGTTGTGGAAGAAGGGGAAAGAGGTTCCAAGATTCCCAACAAATGGTAAATGGTCTGCACTTATTTAGTGCTTTTATCCAAAGCCCTTTACAGTGTGTTTCTCATTCACCCATTCATACACCAATGGCGACAGAGTTGCCATGCAAGGTGCTGCCTGCCATTGGGAGCAACTTCCGGTTCAGTGTCCTGCCCAAGGACACTTTGGCTGTGGAGGGGCCGGGGATGGAACCACCAACCTTGCAATTGGAGGACAACCCGCTCCACCACCTGATCCACAGCCGCCCATAACAACAAACCAAATTAACATGTTTTTAAGAAAATATGTACATTATATGTTATGATAATGATCATAATATGACATTGCTTGATTGTCTTTCAGGACAAATTTGACCCATTTTGTCATTTGACAACAGTTAAAATGTCCTAAATGACAACTGTCTGCATTCTCAACACATCAGCTCAAGTTCCCAAATGGATGCAGGTCACAGGGGCTTTGACACTGATCTATAAAAATTAACATTCAAAAAACATTTGAGACAACATGTGAGAACCTTTCAGTGAAAAAGAACTTACTGCACTGCTGAACCAGAAATAGTTTCTCTGCTAACCGAGAAGTTCTTTGGGGACTTTAGCTGCTTTTGATTTATTGACAAAATTCTAATACGAGTGCAAAATACAGCATGTCAGAGCCGGTCAGGGATAGAGCAATAAAGCCCCGGACCTAATTCCACAGACGTTCTCTGGTGGTTTCACAGTCGGCCAACCTTTACCAAGAGGAGTCAGGCTTTGAGAAATATTACAAAATAAAAGTGGAAAGCAGACTTGTGAGAACATTTAAGAGTTTTTCCTCCCCAGCAAGCAGGCAAGAATTGGCTCCATAATAATTTTAAGATATGAACTGTTACAGATAGCTGGAGCAGGAGAATAGTCTTGCTTAAAAATATTAGACATATTGAAGTTTTAAAAAACTAAAGATATAGACTTGTTCTCGTAGGTTAATGGCAGCAACTGGACTTGCTTGAGTTCCTTGAAGACGTTTCATCCAAGAGGCTTCATCAGTTCTGACTGGGGTTTGTTGGGAGGAGCAACAAATCCCCAACTGAAACCAAAACTCAGGTGTCTCCTTAAGGATATAAGGATATAAGCACCTGGAACTCCCAACTAATCAGTCAGAACTGATGAAGCCTCTTGGATGAAACGTCTTCAAGGAACTCAAGCAAGTCCAGTTGCTGCCACTAATCTACGAGAATAACCACGACCTGGATGACCGAGAATTTTCACAGACACCTTCCAAATTCATGCATCTCAGTACATCATGTGGGAATACAAATAACTTCACTGGAAATAGCATGAATATGGCCCATGCACATACAATACACCAGCTTTTCAGACGTTTGCAAGACAGACTCATGAGAATAGATGTGAAAAATGACTTTACAGCCACCACGTTTTCCATCATTATTAAGGCTAACTGTATTTAGAGTCCCGGTTCTGCCAATTTCATCCAAAGCTTCTTTCATCAACCTGAAAACGCCCGCATACATATATGCTTTACATTCTGACAGCACTCTTAAAATACAATCTATTCTATTCCTCTATCATTCCAAATATAATAACCTGCATGAGGGCCTTTCGAAATGTCAGCGGAAATAAGAATAAAAAAGACTTTAGTGAGGGAAATCTGACACGGTGCTCTTACCTGCCAAATGGCGCCATTGAAATCATATGACAACCTGTGGAGAGCGTGAATAAGGACCTTTTCATGTCCTGATAACTATGGACATGAATGCAGACCCGTTCTTTCAATCTGCAGTCAGCAATGCCGCGGAACGTCCTTCTCGTACTTTCGAGCACACTTTCACGTATCCGCTGACAGCCTTTGACATCCCTCAAAACACATGAATATAAACCTCCTCCATCCCTGTCAGCTTATTATTATTATCTGCATCTCCGTTATTGCCTGCAGTCTATTCAGGAACATGGGAGATAGTGCAACCGCGCGCCCACGCACATCCACGCCATTATTACACACACATGCATACATGTACATGCGGTGGAACATAATCTGCGCACAATGCATCCATCTCCCAGGTGAACGGCTGACATTAGCGGCTAATCAGCCTGTGGCTTCCTGACCTTTACTGTCTGTCAGACCACAGAGACCACAGCTGTAATCAAGAACAGGACACTTCCTCCTCGCCTTGTAGCCGCTCGCCGGTATTTCATGATTCGATGTCTCCATTCACGGCTCCTCGGTGTCTTCTCACTTCCTTTTTTATCTTCATTCTTTTGTCCTCTTTCGATTCCGCCTTGCATACCTCATTCATCTGTCCATCTGGCATCGCTGACGGCGCAGACCGGAGAGATATTATACACGGAAAAGTTACGACCTGACAGAACCGGTGCCGCCGCGGTTCAGTCATGCAAATGAACACTGGAACCCACGATATAATCAAAGTGATATGGCGTTGTGTTTCCAATGACTTGTATGGGGGAAAAATAAACAAATATAAGAAGGGACAAAAAGATTCTGGGGAGATTTGATTTGTTGGAGGAGCAGCAGCACTTTTAAAGTTTGATTAAATCAGAGTCGTTCTACTGAAATCACTCCAGGCTATGGCTAAATAGGCTGGAACATCTAAACACATAAATGGGAAAAAAAAAAACAGACATTTGGAGTCATTGTCCGAGCACAGCAAAGCCAAAATGACTGGATGAAATTAGTGAAATAAATCACCTGACTCTGATCTAAAGATGTTAAATCTTCCTCCTTCTGAGCTTCTTTCATAACGATTACGCGCCGTCCATTTGCAGACGAAGGTTTATCTTTTGTCCAACCAATGAAGACTTCTCTAAAAATCTTTCAAAATTAGAGTTTAAACTCTTGAATATCAAACTTGGCAGGTGGTGATTGCATTGGATTGTGGTGGTGGAATACTTTGAAGTGGCAAAAACAAACAAAAAAGGCATTAAAAATCTGGATGCCCCAGTTACTCCAGGTTGCTTTTTGACTCTTTAATGGCTCCATTTATCTTACTCGAGAGTGTGTCACTGGTGATGGTTTTGATTGATACAGGGGTTAATTTTTGGCAAATTCCATGCTCTACCTACTAGTTTCTGCACATAACTTTTTCCCTTTTAGTCCTTGGCAAAGACATAAATGCAAATTCAACTGTGTGATTTTACGAGTCTGTATGTTAACTGGTATTATAACTTAAGGATGCTATAAATCTCAAACAAGGGATTGCATCTAATTTCAAACGTTTAGGTAGTTTTCTATCCTAAAAACAATGTAAGAGGATGTGCATGCAGAGAGAGAGCCTACACATGGACATCGTCAGCGTTCAGACGCATAACGTTACACATTTTGAAGTAAATTTGAACGCGGCGCACGTTCTCAAACCATTTTTAAGGCGCCACCTTCGACAGACATCTGTCAGCTCCGGCTAAAAGCTAATATAACACTTACAACAAATGAGAAATGGAAACTCGAAGCAATGACACCTCTGACACGCAGCGACAGTGAAAAGACAGTTTAATGGCACAGAAGCTACCTTATGCTATTACCCTAAAAGGACAACCATCAGTATGCTGTGGGTCGGCTGCATGAGCAATGAACGCACTATCTGTATGAAAATCCTGCTTTTTTTCTTCTTTTTCAACGTATACTGTCTCACACACAAAAACTCATGAGAGATGATTTCAGATTAATAAGCAGAGTTTCACTCCTGACAAACTGTGTCATTACGGGATTTAATCAGTCTGCTGCCCCATCACCTGCCGCTGATTCCCACACTGGAATGCTAATGCTAGCAGCAATGGTGTAGCATAGAATACGGGCAGGTATATGGTGTATACTTGCTTATTTTTCAGTATTTACCATTGTGTACTTCGAGATCCCCTCTGATGCTCACAGTTCAGCAGGATGGTGAAGCCATGGCCTGCCTTGCTTTGCCTCTAACTGGCCAGAACTCTTTGGCTTAACTGGTTATAAGAAATCTGCCCAGCGATCCTACGGTTCATACTGCTGACAGCAAGGCTACTCAGGTGTTCCTGGTGGATCTCAGGTTGGGTTTGGTGAGCTTCAGCTGTGGACAACTCCTCTCTGCTTCAGCTGCTGTCACTGGAAGAGCGAGACAAGTTCTGAGAGGAGTCTACGAATTAACTTCTGGTAGCTCCCTATCATGTATACGTCCAACAGGTCAAGCAGAACTTTGATGGAAAGTCAATCGAGTTCTTCAGGATCTTTGCCATCCATGTTTGAGTCCAGTGGGACATTGCACTGTCAGCTCCTCAGTTCAGAGGCTTGAGAATAATGTGAAAGAGATTGCAGCATCAACAGTGGCACAGAAAAATGTCACCTTCTTTAAGGCACCACTCAAAGCTCAACAATGAAAAACACGGCTTTGTGGACCTTTTCAAGAGTGTGAATGTAAATATCCTTGACTAGCACCATCATAAAGCCCGTTGCCTTGTATTTGCAGAAACCTGTTTCGGTCTGTAATGCTTGCAGACTGCCTCGGTTTTCTCATGTGCTGGATTTGACTCGGGCGGCCCGTCGTGATTGTGCTCTTGAAGGGGTTTATTTTCCTTTCGGTGACATTGTTGTCGTGCTGCTGGAGAGAGTGTTGTGTCGTGTTGTCGCTGCCGAGTTCACGCATTAACGTTCCACCAGACGATTTGTTCTGGCCTTCTAAATCATCAAATACAGAATGAGTCTTGTTTTCTTCACTACATAATTTCTACAGCAAAGTGTAAATGTAAGAATAAGCCTGAGTCAGAAACGAATATGGACTAACTGTCTGCCTCGGTTTTGTGTTGGCACCGTCACAAGAGATGTGACATTTGTGGTGTAAAAAGGATGAAACTCGTTTCTCCCAACAGGCTTGAATGTATTTCGACCATCTTGACTTTCTTGACCTTCGTAGCCCCTCAGCCACATCCATTAAAGTTTATTAAATATGACGTTGTTACTGCCAATCGCTCTGGACTGCCGACCTTCAAAAACAAAATCAGACGCAAATCTTAAGTGTGAGAACCTGTGACTTAGCTCTTTTCTTTTCTTATCCATTTGTGTTGGACTCTAAAGCATCAATACGTTACCAAAAAGTGAAGATGTGCAGAAAGGCCAGAAAGAAAGGGAAACTGAATGTCTGTGGTTTTGGTTCGTGTTAACTCCTTGTTTGTCTCATGTTGTTTTACTTCCTATGTTTGTCTTTAATTTGACCTGTAACCCATCTTTTCAATCGCTCTGCAGTCCTGCATCCTATTTTGTTCTTTGGTAGTTTGTCCTGTTTGACCTCATGTTTACTTGCATCAGTCTGCTTCTGGTTTCATATTTTCTGCCCTGTTCACTTCTCTGCCGTTCATTTATCTCATGTTTGTCTTCCTGTTGCTTCCCTCATGTTCTTCATGCCCCTTTGGTGTTTTTTGCCTGTTTAGAGTTTGTCTACTTCCTGTTTTGGACCTTGTATTTTCCCTGGATTCTCCAGCTGTCTCATGTTTGTTCCTGCCCTTTTTCTTAAGAAACTTTTGTTTGGCTTAAATTGTGTTTGGCATAACCACTAAGGTGGTTAGCACCGTCGCCTTGCAGCTAGAAGGTCGCCGGTTCCCGTTGTGGTGAGGACACCCGGGATCTTTCTGTGTGGAGTCTCCATGTTCTCCCCGTGCAGCGTGGGTTCTCTCCAGGTTCTCCGGCTTCCTCTCACACAGTCCAAAAACTTGTTGAGGTTAATTGGTGATTGTAAATTGTCTGTAGGTGTGAATGTGAGTGTGCTTGGTTGTCTGTCTCTAAGTGTAGCCCTGTGATAGACTGGTTACCTGTCCAGGTGAACCTGCCTTCACCCTCAGTCAGCTGGGATAGACTCCAGCCCCCCATGACCCTGGTGAGGATTAAGGTGTAGAGATGATGGATGGATGGATGAGCCACTAAGGAGGCCATATGTCAGTCTACCCTGTTCCTTCTTTCCATCTCATTCTGATGTGAAAATGAGCAATAATAATGCCACCGTTCCAGCAGGACGCCTCCCTGGAATAAATTCACTGCTGAGCACAAGTTGAATCAAAATGTGTAAGTTCTACTGTCTCATGATTTTGTAAACTAAATATGTAAGAGTCGTCCTAATACTTGACTTCACTCCCTTATGCACACAGACAGCTGTAGCTGCTGTTATACTGCTGTCTGGTCGGCTTGGAGGACTCTGGTCCATCATGTGCACGTCTACCAAACATGTCATACTGCTGCTCTTGTAGCATGGTTGCCATGCGAACGCAAATTTTGTCTACAAAGGCTGTTGTGTGCTTCAGGAGATGACGGAATTTACATTACACAGACCTCAGCAGACCTCAGCACGCTCACGGATACAGAATGTAACACGTCTGTGTGTATACCTCAAAGTGTTCATCCTTTAGCTCTTCTTCTTCTCATCACTGATCAGAAATATCTGTTAGACTGCAGTAAACACACAGCAGCAAAGCAAGCTGTCCATGAAACAGTCTTTAATTCATGCGGCGTCAAAGCAGAGCTAACAGTTCTGCTATGTGTTGACGAGCCGCGTGATTATTACTGTTTAACCCCGCTCACGGTTCTAACGGGGAGCCGGCAGCAAGTCAGCTGGCTGGCTGCACCAGACGGGGTCGCCTGGAAAAGGACTCTAATGAGCATGCTCTGTGGACTTCAAATCACGGAAGTATGTGGAGCATCCAGGTACCTCGTGGGGGAAGCTCAGAAACCTTTCATCAGCGTACGAGCCCCCGAGCAGCTCTAATTCCAATGAACGAGGCAGCGTCTTGTAATAAGGTATCTCATTAATGCGTCCAAAAACACTGGATGGATGCTTGTGTGTGTAGTAAAAAAAATCTGTAATCTCTTCAAATCACGAGCTTTTATTTCTTTCCACACTTGGAAAAAAAAGCTCCCTATAGAGCCACATTGTGCAACCGTTTCCACAGGCTGTGTAGTGACACATAAAGTGGATCACACGCATCCATGTGTGAATTCTATAGTGTCCCCCCTTTAACAATGAAAACCTTCAAATGTTCTCTCACAGTCTGCCTGATGTGAAAAAAAACCTCCATCACTCCCAGCCTTCGAACACACCGTAAGACTTCAATGAAAACCTTAACTCCATATATAACCAATCCAATCCAGTTATCCCCTTAAGAACTTTAAATAACTTTTCACACATTGGAGGAAAAATTTAAGATTTATGGAAATGGAACACCGGGGGAGTCAATTATTACGCTGTACACTGAATATCATGCATAAATTAGCAGCACCATCCGGCAAGCTGGCTATATATGGAGCGGTACAGTATGCTATTTATTTATTTTTATCGCTAACGGAATAATTGATATTGTCTTGGCAAGAGAGCGAACTTCAGCACCGGTTAATCCCCGTGCATATGGTGGCACATTAAACCATGTGACAACAGAGAATTGGCTCGTTATCTGGCGTTCAACTGCCAAGAACTGAAGGCTTACACTTAATTCTATAAATAATTCCCACCTTCGGCCCGGGGAATACGATGAAGGAAAAAATTTGCTACCGAGAGTTTAAGTCTGAATTAAGTGCGTGTTACATATGGATGTGTTGGAAGTTGAAACGCACGGCGGGGCCTCGCGAGCTCCAGCCGGTGTTAACGTCTTCGGAAACAGGATGATTCCAAATATATATTTTATGGAGATTTACTGAAGGGGTGTGGAAATCCATACATTTAAGACTTTACAATTCCCTGATTCCCGTGACCTAATTGGGAACGGGGAGTGGAATGTTAATGAATATTATGGAGCTAAATCAGTGGTGTCCTGGGGATATTGCATAGGATTTCCAAGAATTCCCAGTATTTCCAGTGCTTTTATGTTGGTTTCCAGGCTGGGATTCTGGGATATGAAACCTTCCATACCTCCGATTCCCCCAAATCACATCAGAGCGACAGCTCAGCCGTCTTCCCACCGCGACGTGTGCCCTCGAATGCGACGGAATCTGATTTATTTCCCCCCCCGCACAATAGAAAATGTCACATGGAGAATTCCTTTTGCTCCCTGCCAACAATATTCCCAGCCTATGTTGGATAATTTCCGTGGGATGTCATGCCACCGAATTCCCAGACCTCCTCGCTATTTTCAGGGGTTTGAGCGCTGGACGGATCGGAAGGAAACGCTCCATCAAGTGTGACCCACTTAGCTGCTGGAGAGGCACCAAAGGACCACCATGGCAATTATTTAAACCTCCGCTTTATTATTCATAATTAGCAGACGCTGTAGAGAGTGTGCATGTGTGTGAGTGTGTGTGTGTGTGTGAGAGTGTGCGTCTGATAAAGCTCTCTTAATAACATGCCACCTCTGTGCAGGAAAAAATAATAGAGCAGAACAATGTGTGCGCACGGCTGAGTGTGCAAACGAGGCGCGCATGTGTTTTGCAAGGGCGTCAACTGTCGTGAGCGCCGCGTCGTGTGTGTGTTTGTGCGAGCGCATGTGGGTGAGTGGGTGCATCGGCGTGAAAGCATATGTATGTGTTTAGCTTTACATGCGTTCGTGTGCTGGTGTGCATGCATTGTTGGTGGAGGACGTGCAGCGATTGTTCTGTAATGAAGAATATACGCTCGTGCACCAACTTCCGCTGCAGGAACAGCGACACGAGGCTTTGTCGTGCTGCTCCGCATGTTTGTGTGTTTCATTGTACAGAGAACCAAACATCTGTTCTAACCACCGACGTGCAGGAAGCAGGAGAAAGGTCCATCAGTCTTCTGGAAATTAAAGGTGTTGCATCGATGACGGGCGTTTAAAACTCATGAAAAAGTGTTTCTACAAAACTCAGTTGCACAAAAACACAAAACACACGAGCACATTAACTGACCCACAGTATATTTTACTGGTGTGAATTTCTGCACAAGTAATTTTACCCGAGTAGAATGTACTGAACGCTCAAATGCATCTCGTTTTTCAAACACGATTACGTACTTCTAGGAACCTGGCACTTCCAATATGCAGGGCAGATGAAGCCATAACCTTTCCAGAACATTATGTTAACACTGATCCACACAAAAAAAGATGTTTTTGTAATTCTTAGAATTTTTAAGATGTCTAAAATCGTATCTGGCACTTAAATCCTCACAGAAATACACCAAACCCAAGTCAGTCAGCACAGTGATTGTCTTGCTGTTTGTTGATGGCTAGATGAGGCATTTCCAACATTATTTTTGTTGGCGGTACCTTATTTCTTTTTAGCTGAAGTGGTTCTGATTCTGGACAAAGTAAAGCTTTCTAGAGCGTCCATCAGTTTTTCAGTTCTTTCCTTCTTGTCCAGCTGTGGCCCCACCGGCTGAAGGTCACTGTGTTTTAAAGGACTGTGTCTTTGTGAGATATTTGGCAAGTTGGAAATTTGTCCTGGAAAGCTACATGCATATTTACAGCAGCACAGTCGAAGCAGTTGAGGATTTATTTATTTTTATTTGAGATTCCTTCTTCAGCTAATTGGACCCACTTTGATTTTTGTCATTTCCACGCTCTGGGTCGGCTGTTAAATGATCTGATGCATCATGAATAATGCAAAAACCGCTTTCTGGATATCGATTCCTGGTTCATCTTCATCTGCAGGTCTGTTGTCATCTAAACAGTTTCTTGTTAGACGTGAATGAAGTTCAACCTTTGGTTTTCCTGTACGGTGAAGAGCTCAGACGCTGAAGAGCAACATCCATCATGATGAGGTTACACTTCAATGTAATGTAATTAAACAAACACACTGGCTATGTGTGTGTTAACATGTTTATTCCTCATTCTGGCAATTAAAGGCACATCAATGCATTAAAGCCTTGAAGAATTATTATTTCTATGTCGTCTCGCTCAATTTTCAGGTTAAAAAAAGGGTCATTTTGTCATTTGGGAACAATATTTTACAGTTTTTCTTTCCCTTTTCTTCAGATATCAACATAATCCATGATTCAGTGCAACTTCCTGTGACTGCAGCTGAAACAGATGTTGGACTCTTTTCGGTTTTCCGTCGTCAGCTTCTCATTTCGTCGGTGTGTGGGTCCGCCGCGTGCACACGCGGTGTGTTCGGCGGTTGGCAGGACGGATGCACATGCACGAGAGCGTGCGCACGAGCTCCCCGAACCTCCGTGCACGTTTGTGTGCTTGTGTAATGAGAACCTCCTCACCAGCTGCCACTCTGCTGCAGGATGCAACGGCAGAGTCTCGGCGGAGTTCACATCCAGATCTCCTCTTATTATTGTTTCCTCTGTTGTCTCTGTGGCCTCAGTAATTAGTGGCTGCTTTAATGAAACTAATATCACAACTCCAACCCACTGTATACCACTCTAAATGATAAGAGGCTGATAATTGTGTGTGTGTGATGATTAGGTAGTGCCAGTGTGTACGTGTGATGGAGAGCGAGTGTCAAGGCGATGAGAGGGTGTTATATGTGAAGCCTTGATGATCAAGTGCTGCGTAATTGAGTGTACTGTGTGTGTGAGTAGGTGTGAAAACAGAGAGAATGGGAAGGAGTGGGAGTGTGTGTGAAAGAAAGAGACTGTGCCACAGCATGCGCCGCGACTTTAAAGGAAGCAGCCGCATACATTCCCATTCACCGCACCGCCGCCGCCGTCGTCGCCGTCGTTTTTGGGAATCTTCTGTTTCAGTCTGCTGCCCAAGTTTGCCAAGAGGCCTTTCATACGCGAGTTTAAAATGTGGGCAGCAGCAAGTTAGCGTTAAAATTTAGAGCGCAGCAAAATGTTTTAAAACCACAAAAAAAAAAATATAGAGAGAGGAGGTGTGCCTCATGCTGAACAGACTGGCTATGCTGAATCTGCAGGAGGCTGCCAACACGCATGATTCCTGCATCCATGTGCTCGTGAAAAATGAAACCCTACACCCCACGAAAATACAACAAATTCAAACGTCTTTTTAAAAATCAGCATTTTGCACGACCTCTTGACCCTAAACCCTGCGTGTAGGCTTAAAATTCACGTTACCAGAGCCAGAAACTGTAAAAGATGCAACAAAATAGTGAGATTTTCACCTTTGAAGCAGTCCTCGAACTCCTGCGCTGTTCCTCTGACAAAATTCTTGAAATCTAAGCTGCTTGAAATCATGATAATTCAATGAAATCACTTTCCTCAGTTTAAAATTAGACAAAAAACACATCATCTGCAGTCACAAGATTTGGTAGAAAACATAAAAAAAGAAAAAAAGCCTCTTCTCGGCACAGCAGAGAAACCACCAGTGACTCAGCTGATTGCAGAGTGAATGTAGGGAGCTTAGGAGGAGGAGGTGACGTTAATGACACTAACTGGTTTATATCTAGTGCAGAACCACGCAGGCTTTCGGGGGAATGATGTCCGCCCAGTACTGAGAAAATACCTCCGTCCTCCCAATTCGCTCTATAAATACTTGAAATGCTTTTTAACCATGTCTCTCGTTATTTCACACTTGTTTTCACTTTATTTCAGTTT
>NW_007579378.1:0-64669 GCF_000690725.1 Stegastes partitus | reverse complement strand
TCATCGTGGCGTCTACCTTTACCCGACATCCTGTCACGGACATCTGGCAGCGTATCCCTCAGAGCGACAGACACAAACCGAAGCCAACAAGAGAAACAGGTGGGTTGCAGAAGGCGTGTTTTCAGCAGCGCTCTAAGTGTCGTACAGGTGGTGCAGGACTGACAACAGACCAAAGCGGGACTCGCAGTGCATGAATGTGTGCGTTTTTTTTAGTATTTTCTGAAATGATAAAATGTGAGCTCCAAATCGCTTCTGGTTATAATAGTGAGAGCGAGCGTGTCGGCGGCGCCTCATCCACACCCTGCTGGGAGAAGGTCAGCGTCCCGCTGTTCAGCTGCAGCTGTGTCTGCAGGGAGACGCGTCCTCATCAAATGTGCTCGATATCTGCGAGACAAGCGCTCTGAGCTGCCTGCTGACAGTAACCACAATGTAATAAGGACCAAATAAAGTTATTTTTCCATTTCTGTGCAGGCTTTCTTTTCAGCTCTGTCCCTCCTTCCCTTTGATTCTGGCTCGGATTTATTTATTTTTTATACGTGAAGACAGGAATGAATCACGGCCGAAGTGAAGCGCACCGCATGTGATGTTTGAACAATGGACTGCACCTGCAAATCCTCCAACGAGGACGGCATACGGCGTGAGCCATGTCCTCCAGTAAACCTTCTTCTGATCAGCCTGAGGTTTGTTCATCTGAATGCACAAAATGGACCCAACTAGACTTAAGTGTGGATACACTTCTACAAGAAACCAGCTTAGGAATGATGCTGCATTATATTCACCAAATCAAGCCGGGATCAACTCGGACAGTGTTTCTAAATCCCAGTGTCATACATAACATCTGACTTTACAGGCAGTATTGTGTGTCAGTGGCATAAAACAGCAAAACGATCTCAATCACAGGCCCCCCTTTGATAATGGTCATTGCTTAAGCTTCACATTTCATTTCTTTATGATGTACTGAACTCAGACCAGCATTCACAACTGGCTTTGCTAGTGCTGTGTGAAAACCAAGCTGGGAAGCAGCAACAGAAGGCAGTGAAGCGACTAAATCTCAACAACTTCAGCCAGTGTTGTGCTATGAGCAGTCAACAGGAGACTGCTGGGGGATCACTCAGATGACTAAATGGATAAGACAATAAAAGCAGCAAATTTGAGTAAGTATGTAAATGCAAGAGGGGACAACTGTTGTTTTTTTTCTCTAAAAAGAGGCTTCATAGCGGTGATTTACAGTGATGAGGGCGGCTGTGGCTCAGGTGGTGGAGCAGGTTGTCCTCCACGTGCCAGATCATCAGAGGTGTCCTCGGGCGAGACCATGAACTGAAGTTGCTCCTGATAGCACCCTGCACGGCAGCTCCGCTACCACCGGTCAAGTCAAGTCAAGTCACCATTATTCATGCAGCAGCCGACGCACCAAAGTGCTTTCCAGTAGAACCCAACAGGTTTAAACACGGAGGTTAAGAACCTGCTGTGTTATTTATGGTGTTAATTTAAACATCAGGCATTAAATCCCAACAAAATATCTATAATAAATATTCCGGCAAAGACCCTACAGTTGTGTTATTTATGGGGATTAACCTGACTAATATAGAAATAAAGCTGTTATCCTGTAAAAATGTGTGAATCGGCGTATGAGAAACACAACCGAAGCTGCAGTAATTGTCGAGCAAAGCATGCGAGTGTGATCACATGCAGATGTAAAAGTTAAAACGAAGTAAATGGCTCCTCTAATTTGAGCAAACGGGGTCAATCTACTGTCTTTATGAGCGTGTGGAGAAGCTCTTTTCTTCTCCGCCCCAGTTTGTGATTTAGCCTAAAATGTGCTCTTTTTTTTTGTGTTTTTAACATAAAAACCTTGCCTTGGGCTGCATTTAAAGCATAATGTCTCTGCCAGTTTTTCTCACCCTCTTCCCTCCCTCTCAGCACCACTGGGCTCCACTGGCTGCTCTCAAAACAAATGCCCCTCTAACTCTCCTAAAGTTACACAGAATAAATTGGAAAAATACTTTTTGACATGTTGAGTAATGCATCAAATTGTATTCTCTTTCCCCCAGCAGCCCGACTATTCTATTTCATCTGCAAACCTTCTTCGGGCAAATGGATTGCTTCCATAATGCTCTCTTTATCAGGCTGACTGAGTAAGTGCTGCTGCTCCCTGTAAGCAGGGGAAGACCAACGTGCACACTCGCGCAGACAAATGTGTGGGCTCGATCTCTAACGCACACATGCATATATACATCCGGGGCGTGCATGCTCGTGTGCACGAGTCGCTTCCACTGTTTCGAATCACTCTGTTCCGTCGACACACTCGGTTAGCTCCAGTGGCTCAGAACGCTTAATATTAAAGTAAGACTGAGCCAGAGGTCTGCTCTGAAGTCACACACACACACACACCTAACACACAAAACATACAAAGTCTAAGCTTCAAAGTTGGCACCAAAGCATGCTCACGCTGACTCAGACAAGGACGACATGCCGATTCTCCTTCACACGCGCCGCATGCGCCGTCACTCACACACACGTGTGTGTCCTGTCAATGCACACGGATGCACACCATCCCTCTTCTGTCAGACGCCCTATGAACATTTAAATGGGCTTAAAGGCTTTGTGTGTCATGTTATCCTCCAGCCCCTGTGATCTAGTTCTAACAGCTGAGCCTGCTCACCAAGGACATATGGAGGGAGTGAAGATGCAGTTTGCAGTGCGCTCGTCTATGTGTGTGTGTGTGTGTGTGTGTGTGTGTGTGTGTGTTAAAAGCACCGCATGACATATTATTCAGCAGCTTAGCTCCGTAGTAGAGCAGCCTGTTCACCAAGGACGTATAAGACAAATACTGTAATATGCAGTGTTTGTGGATGGATGTGCTCGAGTCGCTCTCCGAGTGTGTGTGTGTGTGTGTGTGTGTGTGTGTGTGTGTGTGTGAGAATCTCGAAAACAAAAAGCTCCACTTGGGGATGAGTAATGCATCTCGCTGCAAGGCTGACAAGGAGTACTGAAAATGTGTACCGAACAATTAAAATGTCCGTCCTGCACGATTGTGAAGTGAAAAAATAGAGCGTAAAATTTACTGTCAGTGGTGTGATTCTATATTTTATGTGTGTCTTTATCTACTAATTGTATTTGATCAGTTTTTTTCCCCCCACAGTCGTCACAAACACTACATCAAACTGCAGCATCCTGTGTTTTTTTTATTGCATTTTCTACATTTTTAATTCAATTCGCTTTTGCTCAGCAGAGTTAAAAAAAAAAAATTAGTGGTGTTCAAAATTGCCGAGGACTTACTTAAGCAGGATGTTTTGCTGCTTTTTCCACCGCCTGTCCTAACCAGCAATTACTGCACTCCATTGTTGTTAAAGGTTCTCGTTCCCCCAAAACGACTCGTGTAATTTGATTGCATTAAAGTGCAGCAGGAGCCTGAGAAAGTGCTGCTAATGTGGAAATCTTGCTTATTCTTCAGTCTTACTTTCTTTTTTTTTTTCTTTTTCTCAAATCTGTATTTCTGCTAACAGTATCTAAATGGCGCCATTGTTGGGAGATCCATAGAGCAGATTTCTCATTATTGTACTATTCATTCCTGGCGGCTGTAAGAGTCGAGTTCTTTCCTGGGAGTAATGTGAATAATGTAATCAAAAGGTTCAAACAAAGATTATGGACTTAAGTGCAGCAGCTGTAGCAGCTCGGTGAAATCCCAAGACAAACGCACATCTACCTGAGTTGAACTAAAGCGACACAGTGACACTGTCATAAGCCGACACAAGCCAGGTGGACCGTGACTTAAAGGTTCTGTACGCAAGATAGGAAACGTAAATATAGCATTGATAGAACAGCGAACAACTGTTTGCTATGTAAACATACAGTGCAGTGAAGTTTTCACAAATAGACGTGCATAGAGCAGATGGAATGGAAGAGATATGAATGAAATGAACATTATGAGGCGAGTCAGTGAGTTTTACAGTCCTAATGTGGGATTATAGTTTCATCCATCCATTATCTAAACACCGCTTAATCCTCACTAGGGTCATGGGGGGCTGGAGTCTATCCCAGCTGACTCAGGGTGAAGGCAGGTTCACCTGGACAGGTAACCAGTCTATCACAGGGCTACACTTAGAGACAGACAACCAAGCACACTCACATTCACACCTACGGACAATTTAGAATCACCAATTAACCTCAACATGTTTCTGGACTGTGGGAGGAAGCCGGAGAACCCGGAGAGAACCCACGCTGCACGGGGAGAACATGGAGACTGTCTGTGAAGATTCTTAGTCATCCGGGTCATGGTTATATGACCCTAACGAACCCCTTTGTGGCAGGGGGAGCACCAATAACTCACATTACGAGGGGGAGGAGCAACAAACCCCCAACTGAAAACCAAAACTCAGGTGTTAATGGCTCCTTAAGGATATCAGTATCTGGAACTCCCAACTAGTCAGAACTAATGAAGCCTCTTGGATGAGAGGTGGAACGTCTTCAAGGAACTCAAGCAAGTCCATTTGCTACGACTAATCTACCAGAATAACATGCTAACTCCACTCAGAAAGGAGTTTGTCCAGGTGTCCCCACCGGGACGTGAACCGGCGACCTTCTAGCTGCGAGGTGGCATTGCTAAACACCGCTAGGGACATCCAATGCTTCTGAATGTCAAAGCAGACAGTGTAATAACTGCAGACAAGAGAATCTTTAATATATAATAAGACAGACCCCATTACCTAAAATAAAGCAATAGAGTGCATTTCAAGTGTTTTATTAATGTATTCTCTCATAGGGTATTGTCTACAATGTACCTTAAAGCAAGAACAATTCAATACAAAACCTTTGTGTACACCCAAATCCATGTTGGCATCCTCGTGCCCCACCACCGAGGACACCGGGGGGGGGCAATTTTAGCTGAACTCTAGAATTTGTCTTTGAGGGTTGTGCACTCATAGCTCTTAATCCACGTGTTCATCAGAGTAGCCATCTCAATGTAAGGACAGGCACAGAAAAACAACCCATTTGGAACTTAAAAGCAGGTATGCTGGCATGATAGGTGCCATAATGTGAGCTGAAACCTTCAGTATGCAGGTTTCCTTAATGCTGCGGGCATTAAGGAAACCTGCATACTGAAGGTTTCAGCTCCTGCAGCCTGCTCCCTTGTTGCTGCGGTTTCTCAGTAGATTGTTATTCATTTGCACATTTTGAATCAGGTTGAACATGTATTGAAGAACATTTTGAGTCAACAAAGAGAACGAAAGGGAGATCCGACAACGATTTTGTGGCCTCCAGAACCAGCAGGGCTCACAGAGGGGGGCTTAAAGAGGCCAGTATAAGATAAATAAAAAGTTGTTAATCTTGCAGAGACACACCGATAAACCCCTAGAATAATAATAGAGGTTTAAAAAGGTGCATTTGTCTCCTCTAAGTTCATAAACTCTTTAGGATTCAACAAGTAGTTTAAATGATCTGCAAACCACTTAAAATCCTCGTCAATGAATCTAAGTGATATTGTCTGCTCCTCTGGATCCCGTCCAGGACAAACAGCCACTTTCATGTATCACAGCTTAAGGATCGAGACGTTTACGTCCACGATGAAGAAATCAGATTCACCTCCGACGCGGCATATCTCCGGTTTGTCCTCCAAAGAAATCAAAAGCTTCGTCTCGCTGAGTTCAGATGATTAGTCATTAAGTCGGCAAATTAGATCAGAGCCGTTTTCAGATTGTCCTTATTACAAAGGAAACACTATCAGACGCAATTGAGATCATTCCGTTCCACTCGCGAAACTAATCAAATTTTCCGAGCGACTTTTGTGGAATTTGTAACTGATTACTTGTGGGAAATTACATTTTTAACCTTACTTAGTGCTGAAAACAGCCTAATGCGTTTTCAAGACGACGCTCCCCAGATGAGGACAATAAGCAGCAATCTCACGGAGCACTTCAAAATGTTGTCTTGCATTTTTATGATACTGCAGTTCCCATTTATTTTTTATCCCCCCTCCGACTATTATAGCATGACATTTCCTGTGGTGAATATTTTTAGACCCCTGTTGATTCCTTAATTCGGTTCTTGGGTTCACAGTCTCCGACATCACACTTAGTTTGCATCGTATTAAATTAATCAGGAAAAGCTCTCCTGAACAAAATGATTAGAAATGGAACTCGCAGCAGAAAAAGGGAGATGTGGAGCTGTTTCATTTTCCAGGCAGAAATCCAGCGACGAGCTGTCGCTTCGGCGTCGCATCCTGGAAAGAATTCTGCTTTGAAAGTTTACGCCTATAAAGAATTATGATGAAGAAAGCTGCAGGTGTCTGACATGGTTTCCTGCCTGTTTGATGACAGAATAGCATGTTGACTTTGTAGAAATCACTTGTGCAAACACTCCAGTTATCTAGAAAAAGGAGTGTTTCTATTAAATGCAATAGAAGTTTTTAAAGAGAAGAAGGTTTACTAGGCAGCGATAAGGTGAAGGTAACGGTGAGCTCTCAGCTTTTGTCCTGGAAAGTTTTGTCCCCATCAGTCCAAACTGAACAACTTCTGAATCATTCTTTTCTCTGCTTGAGCCGCTCAACAAGTCAATCACACTATTCTAGCCTTATTGGGAGTTCCCATATTTGTTTTTTAAGGAGGGAAAAACACAAAAATATTAATTATTATCAAGCTTATCGTCCACCACAAACTTTCCAATCCATCTCTGTGCTCATCACAGTCTTTCCGAATGTGTGGAACTTGACAGAGATTCTGTTATTTGGTGCTTTGATGATTGTGGTGTTGAGATCTGGTGCCTGTGGAGGCTATAGCCTAAGCAAGGAGCATGGTGTCCAGGCCAGGTACAGAGGAAAAGGTAGCCGTCATTCTATTGGTTAAGACGCAAACATTTGTTCTGATGACTTGTAAAGTTGCTGAATTGGTTTGTGTCTCCCTGCAGAATTCTGATCTGGTATTTCTTCATGCAGCATGAGCTCCGGTCCCATCTTTACAATATTAAATGAATCCAGTTTAGTCACAAGATTTCTGTTTTTTGGGGGGATTTTGAACTCGTAAAGACCTCTGATGAAGAAAAACAAAGATGAGAGGATTCTGACTTTACGTTTGTCAGATCACAAGAAACTCACGTCCAAGTAAATGTTCAAAGGTCCGAGTGCGTCAGGAACGCTTTGCCACCACATGTGAACTTTATGAGGTGATAGTATGTCAGGATTGTGGGGTAAATTAAAAAAAATAATTATCCCAAAATCCAACCCCAACCTAAACCTCAACAAAAACAAGCTAAAGACTAATCAGTGGTTTCCACACGGCTGATCCAGACTTTGAAAGTCGAGGGTGGACGTGCACATGGTTCTCTACAGTAGGTCCATGCTGGTCTGGTACGATGACGGTCACATGTGCGCCCCTTAAGCCCAACAGGGAAATACAATCAGGGCTCAGGTGGATGTTCCTGAAAGGATGGTTTTGTCACTGGCTGTTATATCCTGTAAAAAGAGCAGGTTGGGCTGCAGGACCATGTCAGTGGAACGACTTTCTGACGTGACTCAAACTTCCCACCGTGTTTGGGCACCATTAATGGACAGCATGTACAAATCATAGTACCTCCATCAGCAGCTACACCAGTCACAGATCTTTTAATGATGAATTCAATGACAAACATGTGGATGGAACAGAACCTCCTCAGAACAAGTGTTTGTTTGGAGCACCGCTTGTTTTCCTGGTGCATGGAAACTCCACAGGATCTGATATTTTGGACTCCTCTGCAGATGTCCACATGGATCCTTGTGGACTGGAGTGAATGACAAAATTTATATCATGTGCATCCTTACAGACGTGCAGAAGACATGACTTGGCCTTTACTCATCACTGTTTTTAGAGCCGTTGCTTCCTGTTTAGGTCCTTGCGTGGAACTTCATGCAACACCGGCTCATAAATTCTGCATGAGGCAGTTGGGAGATCAGAAAATGAGCCAGTAATGGGACCGTGAGTTAAAACTACTACTTTTAAGGATCATTTTCAATCTTTCCTTACCCTGTAGGTAGCAATTTAGTTGTCACAACATAATAAAACACAGGCAGCAAGACATATAAAGCTCAGTCCCTGGTGTCAAATACCTGGGCGCTGTACACCCGCTGAACCTAATCCAGCCACTCAGTTATAGCTCCTTTAAAATGCACTTGCAAAGCAAATGAGTAGACTGTAATGGCATCTTAACGGAGGCAGGGTTTGGTCTCTGCACATGCTCAGGTGCTCGTGAGCTTCCAGTTTCCTGACACGCTTTAATCTGTGCAGCTGTGTGCGAGTGTGTTTTCTGTATGTGTGTGTGTGTCAGAGACTAATAAAGTCTCCTCCGAAGCTTTGCTTTCTCTCCATTCATTTGTGCAACAAACAACAAGCTAAATGCCAGGCGCATTCATCTCCTAATAAGCCGACACTAACACAGGGATTTTCATGAGGGGGAAAATAATTGCCTGTTCAAGTGCTTTTTCATAAGTTGCACGTCTAATTTGGCAACTCATGAAGTGTGTCATGGAGAGAGAGAGAGAGAAAGGGAAAGAGGATCACAGCTTTCGCCTCCAGTCTATAAAAACCTTCTCCTTCTTCTGCGTTTCCTGCTTTTTTTTCTTGTTTTTTTCTGCTTGGCTTTGTCTTTTCCGCCCTGAATCGCGTATTTTCAAAACTCACCTTCAATCAGATGTTTTTACCTCAGAGGCGTCTCCCCCCTCCTCCCGCGTACACACCCTCACTTCCTCCACTGACATGCCTTTCAACAGCAGCTCCAGTCTTTCTTCTTTGACTTTCAAGTGCACTGACACAATGTTAGTGCCTCTTTTTTTTTTTTTTTTTATGCCTAGTCGACAGTGTAACAAGCCGTGTATCGCGAGGCGCCAATGAGCGTCATCTAAACTGTTGCGGGTAAAGTATTATGCAGCCGCGGCGGGTTTAAAAAAAAAAAGTAAGAAAAAAAAAAAAGCTGCAAAGCACATCATCTTCACTTGATCATCCCTCCAAATCCCCACGGCGCGGTGGCAGCAGGCAGGCATGCTGGGAAATTTTGAGAGGTCAGGACATGAAAAAGGCAAAGAAAAGAGAAGTGTCAGAGGGATGAGGCAGAGAGGAGAGGAAATGAAACCAAGTAAGAGGGAGAGAGAGAGAGAGAGGGAACGGGGATATGAAAGAGACGAGAGCAGCGGTGGAGTGCTGGGATGATAATGTCGGGGGGAAAATTGATGCCGAGAGTAACAATCCGGTTTATTTGTGCTTTGTCGGCTGTGATAGACACCCAGACAGCAGGGATCTGAAATCACCATGAAGGCAGGCGTTGCATAAACACGACAGCAGGGGGTTGAATACATTACCGGGGGAAGGGGGGGGGATGCATCATATACATGATGAATAGAGATGCTTGGAGAAGCATCCTGACATTTGTGTGCGATACACGTGAACTCGACTGCGGCACTTAAGCGCTGATGGAATTATCATGTAACATGTACTACAGGTGTAACGGCGGCTTGGATGTGAATTAGCATACAGAGCAGAGTTGTGTAGCGGAGCCTGACACGGATGTAGCCGCAAAAGGCTGATGGATTTAAGTTGTAAGAGACTCGTGACGCGGAGGGATCAGGAGGGGAAATGAGACATAGAAAACAGGACTATTTATATAGGTTTTATATTCATAGCGTCGGGATTTCTGACACATGCGGGTTCAGTAAAACAGCAGATGTTCCACACGAGGGATGGAGCAGGCTGCTGAGGGAATCAGATTGGTATGTGGCATTTCAAGATATTCACGTTTGTTGTGTCGTGACTCGGCCAGCGATGATCAGGCAGTGTCGTCAGAACATATAACCGAAATCAGGATCCTTAGCTTGGTACTTCAGGTTCCAAAAAAGTTCTACGAGATGGAAAAAAATCTCCAAACAGTCGTCAGAGTCTGATTTGAATAATGTTTATTCGATACAGAGGCTGCACGAACAAACATGAGCAAAATCGCGAGATTAGGCTGGCTAACAATGCGTTACATGTCCTTATATAGTTGCAAACTTCGTCCAACTCCCTCCTACCACGGAAAAACCCCAACCTGATTTCTTTGATACCCATCAAAATGTCCGTAGTCAGTATTATTTCTCGCTTAGCACAGCGTAATCTAAGACTCTGCTGCTATGTTCGGTTCCTGCTTGACCCCCTAGTGGTGGGCTTGTTACGGCTTACTGGACGCCATCTTTACCGGGTCATTTCCAGGCCATGGCGTCCTTATCTGAACTCGTAGCGAGAGGAAGAGTCCTGCTGTATCCCATCCTGCCAGCAGGTCTCAGGCTTCAGTAGATCTTCATCAGGTCGGGTTCTTTCCACAGGTTTGTCCAGTCCATTCATAACTTTTGTTTTGTTTACACATGATATTGTTTACTCACATTATTTCGTTGTGCTTAACTTTTACACATCACATTTTAGTCTCATTTCCACACTTGCTTAACCTTCCTAGTCATATCTTTAGGTTTGTCTTTTACGTAACTCTAAAAATCAGTTTTGTCTTTTGTTCGATTCTAAAAAAAAATCCCACAACAGTTGCAGCATGAGTCATATATTTTGTGGTTTCGTCCATCGTTGTTGTCACCTACAATAATCTCTTCTGAAATGGAAAACTATGTGAGCAGGTACAGGAGGTCAAAGCTGCTGCAATCTAGTTTTGTTTTTTAACTGTAATGGATTCTACAATTCTAAATTCAACTGGCTGGAAGGTGTGGACTCATCTGTAGTGGCTAAACAGCAGACCTTGGCGCTCATAATGGACGTGTTTGGTACTGTTTGCAAATAAATGACCATAAAGTCATTAAAAGAAGAAAAAAAAAATGTCCCTGATAACTCCAATATCAAAGTCATTTAGTCATATTGTCGTGGGTCCAGGGGTACATTACAAACTGCTAATGGCTAATTTGGCACGCGGCGATGGAGCGAACCATTATGACCACCGTTCCAAAACGCTGTCGGTCCCTCAGCGCTGCCAAAAACAACTACGGCCCGCCGAGATATTGACTCCTGAAACCGTCCTGTGGTATCTGTCGCCAACAGTGTTAGCAGCAGCAGATCCTTTAAGTCCTGGAAGCTGCGAGCTGGAACCGCCGAGGCTTAGTCCTTTACGTCCCCCATGGTTCATGCTTGGTTCCTCCTTGGCCCCCTATTGGTTTTGAACTCTCAGACAGAAGTTCTTGCACACCACAGTTGTTTTGGAGATGTTGTGATCCAGTTGTAAAGATTTGTCAGAATCTCTCAGGTCTTTCTTTCGCCTACATCCGACACGCTGACTATGAAAAGCTGTACGTCACCATTTAACATTTCCTCCAGGGGTTAAATTTGACTCCCTCACATCCGACTCGCCTCAGCTCATCTCCTTCATACATAGCGCTCTTGAAATCTGCAATTCATTAATTATTTATTTCTATTTTTTTCCCCCCCTTCTGCATAGTAAAAAAGCTGAACCGCCAGAGCTTTTACAACATTTTTTACTCTCACAGCCAAAACACCAAATCTCACTTCCTCTGGAGAATCACAATATGTGTTTCCTGGCACATCAAGTGGATTATCACACACACACAGAGTTTTCATTTCATTTCAACGGCAAAAATCTGACATTTAGAATATTCAACTACAGCATCTCGCTGTGCGGTTGATGTCGACGGTAACAAAACACCCGTGTGCACATTTCACTGGAGCTGCTCTCTAATAAAGAAGTAGCTCCCATGGAAACTGTCTGGAGGCTGGTCTTTGACCCTCATCCCCAATTTAGCCCCAGAACATGCATCATTATTTCTGGATAATCAACAGCACCTTATCCGTAAGTGCTCATAATGACTCGGCTGATGGGGTTTCCATGTTGGAGATAGTTTTTGTCTCAATTTTGTCTGATGAGGGGCTAACGGTGTCAGCGTGTAGTCAACAGAATAACACAGATAATAGCTTCTTAGTGAGAGCCACGCTGGTTTGATTTTTAAAAGTGTGTGATATTTGATGGTCAACTGATTGGGGGACATGCCACATGGGTGCAAGCAGAGAGTTCCTGCTTTAATTCCTTGTTTATTGCATGTTATGTAGCTGCTCCGTTTCCGAACATCTCCTTAGTTCTGCTTAACTTTTACTGAACACTGAATCCCACTGTGGGGTGTTAATTGGGGTCTCAGTCGAGTGGAAAACAGTAAGAATTCTTCTATTAAATGATTTTTTCATTTTTATATTCCTCCCACCATCACCATTTGTTATAATCTATAATTTCTTACGATCATGCACACATCAGTTGAGTGTCTGAATTGAAATACTGCATCGATTTGCACATCCATCCATCCATCCATTATCTATCCACCACTTAATCCTCACTAGGGTCATGGGGGGCTGGAGTCTATCCCAGCTGACTCAGGGTGAAGGCAGGTTCACCTGGACAGGTAACCAGTCTATCGCAGGGCTACTGAGGTTACCTCACCAGGTATTCCCAGGTCGGTCTCCCATTCAAGTACGAACCGGACACGCCCATGTATAGCTTCTGAGATCAGACGAGATCGGGAGTTGTCACAGTGGTGTGGCCGTCGACTGGCACAACTTCGCCCAGTCTAGCTCGTTAGCATGTGCATCTGTCTACTTAATGGTGTTTAGTGATTTGTACTTCATTAAAGTCGGTATGCATCAACAACCTCATTCTAATCACATTGCATTTGAAAGGTGCGTTAGGCCCATTGTAAAGTCAAGCTTTCTAAGTGGTCCAACAAGGTATCGGATGTGCTAATCGTGTCATCCAAGGGCAATCAAATGACCCCAAAATATCAGATACATACAGTTCAAGCCCCATTTTATGGTTTCATTTTATTATTGTTATGTTTTATGTATAATCTTTGAAGCCCTGAGTCATGCTAAAGTTAGCCTCTTCCTCGCTGTAATTTTCTGAGGGATGTGCAGCTTCAAGACTTTAATTATCCATATAATCAGTTGGCTCAGGATGTGCTGCCAGTTGAACATGGGTATTTAATTTTAGACTTTTTTCCCCCCTTTTTTAAACTTTAAAATAGGGGCGAAGTAAAAGAGGTTAAAAGTTGAGTAAAGGAAAGCTCTGGAACAAGTCAGGTAGCGAACCTTGAATCAAGATTTCTTTTTTTTAATCGTCTGTTGGTGTCAAAGTCAAAAAGGTCAGACAGGAGTTGTATAAATTTGGAATTTTCTCTGATTACTTGTTCTTGACTGCAGATGCTGCACCTACAAGGACTCCACATGTAACTGACAGAAACTGCTGAGGATACAAATATGTGAAGCAGAAAAGCTCGACTCATGTGTTCTGTCGTGTGACGACTGTAACGCTCACAGATTTCCCTGACTTCACTGTGACTCTTATATCACTACCCAGTGAGGGAATGAAAAAAAAAAAAAACTAATGAGGTTCATGAAACCATTTCAGAAATCAATGTTATAATTTCCAAAAGTGCAAAGTCACCACTTTAAAAATAAGGCTTCTCTCTCAAAGCCGATATATTGGAGACAAAGTTCATATCCAAGAATATTTCATCACAAACCTCATCTCGCGCTCGCCAACTTCAATATATCGTAGGGACTGAAAATACCCACACACACAATGTGCTCTTAACACATTCCTACAGAAATTTTAATCAATTAAATTCACCCTGTAGAATTTTCTTGGAAACAAATAGTTTTGTCTCCATTAATTGGCTTCTTGGAGCTCTCGCACACATCTCGCCGCCTCATCTTCTACAGCTGCAAGTTGCTGAGTCATTCTTATGTGAACTTAGGATGGAACTTCAGGATTATGATAAGAAGCGGTCGGATCTGGACATGTGATGACAGTTTGTTGGAAAAGGCCATAGAAGGTTGTTCTCTGAAATCCTGCCAGAGAAAAAAAAAAGAACTTCTGAATTCACTAAAAGCTGTTTAGAGTCAGTGTTCCTAACCGACATGTCGTATTAAAGATGCTAAAGCGAGTTTCTTATTCCTCTTAAAGCATCTGCAAAGCCAAAATCGAACATGTTTACATCTGCGACAAGCTATGATTCCACAAAATATGTGCATTTTAAGGGTCTGCATTAGGAAAAAAAAAAAAAAGATCGGATGATGTCAACAAGAAACAGCTGTTTACACTTACATGAAGATGGTTTTGCTTTTTTTTTTTTTGGAAAAAGTTCATAATTGGCGCATAGTGGGTGATGACACTCGGTCAGAGGTGTTAACTCCTCTTTTTGTTTCCACCTCTGGACAACGTGAGACATGGCTATACCAGCTGATGTGAGAATAGTAACAGAAGTTTTCCAATCGAAAACAAGTGATTGATTGAAAACCTCTCTCCATTTCGTTGATGTCGGGCTGCCAAAGTTCTCTTTAGTTCTGTTTCCTTGAGATCTTTTAGTAGTTGGAAAACAGCTGGTTTTGTTTTTCAAAGGAACAACGTTTTAGCAGCTTTTCTGTTTACATTGTTAAAACATAGAAATGTAGGTTTTGTTTTTCAGTATTTTAAACTATAGATGTAACTTTCTGGGCTGCAAGGTGGATCACTGGTTAGCATCATTGCCTCGCAGCTAGAAGGTCGCCGGTTCGTGTCCCGGTGAGGACACCCGGGATCTTTCTGCGTGGAGTCTCCATGTTCTCCCCGTGCAGCGTGGGTTCTCTCCGGGTTCTCCGGCTTCCTCCCACAGTCCAGAAACATGTTGAGGTTAATTGGTGATTGTAAATTGTCCGCAGGTGTGAATGTGAGTGTGCTTGGTTGTCTGTCTCTAAGTGTAGCCCTGTGATAGACTGGTTACCTGTCCAGGTGAACCTGCCTTCACCCTGAGTCAGCTGGGATAGACTCCAGCCCCCCACGACCCTAGTGAGGATTAAGGTGTAGAGATGATGGATGGATGGATGTAACTTTCTGCAAATGCGATCACCGAAGCTTTCATTGTCGTTGCACAAGTACAACTAAATCAGATGGCTAAAATAATAGAATATTAAATGTAAGAACAGTGAAATGGATGTATTTCCAGAGACTGGACCACTAACAGTGTTATTTGGCTGTAATCTCAGGTTACAGGTTAAGTATGATCCAACAGCTTTGCCTTTATTTCTTATGACTTACTTGCATTACGGCCATCTACAGGATCCACAAAACAGGATCTGGCTCAACAAAACATCGCTCCATAGATCCACTGATAAGAACAACCCATAAAGTATCTGCAGCGTTTTGTGCCATCAGTCTAAATCTAAAGGTAATAAAACACCTCGAGCAGCCGACATGATGTACAAGTGGGCCATCATTGCTGATAACTAAGAGCAGTTTGTGTACAGAACCAAGTACCACTGATAAAATGTCATTTTCCAACAGCGACGTTTGCCTCTGGTTCCTTACGTTGAAGCATATTCTGCTGACGAATATGCAATTTGTGCAAATGACCTCTGCGACTTGAGCGCCTCTGTGGCTGGAGACCTAAACACATGCCGTCGAAAATAAATGGAAATGTCATTACTTGAATTCATTACGGGAAACAACACATTGGTATTTGATGCACAGCGTACACAACTTTGATATTAAACAGGCAGAGACAGACGCGCAGTAAACAGCATCAATATCACAGATTTTAATAAGTAAGACACGTCAGAACTCAACGGTTGGATCAACAACATGCATGCATTACATTAAGGTTTTTTGGAGCGACCCAGCAACAGTTTATTACTGCAAAGGTTGTAGGTTTTTAATGCGTTCTACCCTCCATTATGACCCTGTGGACTCCCAAAGTCAGACTCCTGCAGGCCGGATCAGGTACATTTTTGAGGGAGGAATTAAAACGCGGGGCCTTGACAGAATAAATGCATCCAGAGACCTCGTTTTAAAGTAGGAATCAAACACCCGCTCTGATTTGGTTAATCTCAAGGTTCTGCCTCCTTCTCAATATGTAGATATATATATTTTACAACTGATTATTTTATTATCTATTTTTAACCAAGACTGACTTCAGTAGAGTATGTGTTGGTGTTTTTCATTTCCCCAAACATACCAGACATGTATTAATGCTGTTGTGGTGGGCGGAAACTTCATAGCTGATGTTTCCAGCTTGTTTAATAATGTTTTGCATAAGATTCAGATTCAGATTTCTTTTATTGTCATTGTAGCGAGTACAACGAAACGTAAGGTGCAGTCCTTTTAGTGCAAAAAACAAAAATATAAAAACTTTGTAAAACACTATATATAATATAAAATCAATATATATGAAACAAACAGAAAGAACTCTATGTAAAAAGATGAAATTAAACAATGGGCACGGTGTATATTGCACAGAATGGATATTGGGCAGAGGTAGTGGAGCTGTATATTGAAAGCACATTAATGCAACAGGGAGGCATTTATTGTTCTCACAGCAGTAGGAAAAAAGCTGTTTTTCAGTCTGTTGGTTCTGGTTCTGATGGCCCTGTACCGTCTGCCCGACAGCAGCAGCTCAAACAGGAAGTGTCCCGGGTGGTAGGAGTCCTTCAGGATGGTGTCGGCTCTCCTGTAAGAGCCATGAAGGTCCTCCAGTGTGAGCAGAGGGCACCCAATGACCTTCTCAGCCATTTTGGTGACCCTCTGGAGTTCCTTCCTGTTCTAAAACAGTTTGCATGTGAACCTTTGTCACTATTCTGTTTGGTGACGTCTTCTCAACCGATGCCTCCCACCTGTGGCAGCCATGTTTGGAGGTTTATGTTTTGGGGTTGTTGGAGCACAAGATCTAAAGAGCCTTGAGGGATTTTGGGAAAAGCTTAGATTCTGATTGAAGGATGCATTTATTAGATATTGATAGTGAATTTCACAAGAAAATATAATAACTAATAGGACGAAAGGATGAGGTGATGATGTTTTTTATCCAAAAGGTCAGAGGTCAACTTCACTTTTTCATCATAGGGTTCTGCAAAAACACTTTCTGGCTGTTTTGTCAGAATTACTTTGACTATTCTGTTTAAGTCTTTACTTCATCTATTATTTGAATCTAGACACATGGATCTACTCCACAAGTTGAATGCTTGATGTAGGTTTACAATCACAAGGCAGTAGTTCTACTCATACCATTACAGGTTCTAATCAGACGGGAGTTGGAGGTGATGAGGCTTTTTAAGAGATTTGTCCAGGATGTGTTGTGGAAAATGTACAACTTGTTCATGTATTTTTCTAAAATGTCTAATGTCCTCCCCTCTGGCTTGGTTGTACCAGGTTTCTGATATAGTTGGACTTGTCCAACCACTCCAAATCTGAGGTTACAGAACATGCATATGGATTGGATTTAAAAAGAGTACAATGAAAGAGGACAGCACAATACAATAACAGAGGTTGAACACTACACTATAAATCTCAGAACCTCCACCCAGTTTGTTTTCATAAGTGCCCAAAACACTTTCCAACCATTTCCTGTGAGACCCCACACTCCGCCGGGCCGACGGCTCACATGTAGCCGGTGTCGTTAGGTGTTCGACAAAAGCATTTCTGCCCCCGTTTATCACATCAATTCTCCATCAATCTGAACATTTTCTGCCTGGAATGAGCATTGAAACTACTTTGTGATACAGCGCTACATGTATTGACTTTCACTTTGTCCAATTCTTTTCAAATTCCACTGTTCACAATTTGAATAAAGCACTTGAATGGAGGGGAAGGAAAGAGCGCGGGGCGGTGTGACAGAGGTGGCATGAGGATACTGGATAACGCCACACAAACACTTAAGCAAACACACACACAGCAGATGACAGAGCCATCTATTTGGACCAGAACAAGGTCATGTACTGACCGCTGGCCCTATTCCATCTAACTCATTTTTTTTTTTCCCCCCATTCCCTGTTTCTGATGTTCCTTAAAGAAATACACCAAGCTTTTGGCGGAGACACCGTTTGATCTACTGCTGGGTGACAAGACGCCACTTTAGCACAGTATCAGACGTCCATGCTAATGCCATTCATGTTCGTTTTTTAAATTTTTTTCGTCATAGCCTCCAGTCGTCCATTTGCAACTACAAAGTAAACCTCCTGACCTGATGGAACGGCCTACTGTAGCTGCTTTCTGTCAATATATATGCACGTTATGCTGCAAAACGTGGCGTAAAAATGCATTATTCAGTTATAGCTTCCCTCTTTTTGTCAGTATTTCTTCTTGATGCAGCGCCGAGGCTACAGTTCAGCTCTTTTTTTCTTTACGTCATACACGTGAACAGTGAAGAATCATATCTCTGGGGTATTATTTTACGCAGGGGAGTCATTATTTTCCTCCCACACACAAGTTATGCTCTTTTCAGAACTGGTTTCATATGTTCCAGACTTATCCAGCGGCTTTGTGGCGGAGCAGCTCGATGGAAGACACTTTGGCAAATTCCAAATAGGATGTTGTAAGTTTACTCAGCGAACCCTGAGAATATGAGTGGAAAGATTATTAAGAAAAAACACATCTGAACTAGCTGTTAGGATGGCTTGTGTCTGTTGAAGATGGAACCACTGCTCATCACCTGTTCAATACCGTTCTGATGGTGAAGCACGATGGCGGCAGCATCATGCTATGAGGGCACGTCTTCTTAACGTAGAAAATAAGACCGTACAGTTACAACGGTTACATGTGCTATTCTCATCTACCATACGGTTAACCAAAGAAGGTACCGTTTAGATATTACTGCATAATGTGCTCCTGATCTAACACGACTTGTCCAGACTTTGAGACTGTGGGTTCTCCCTCTGTAAAAACTGTCAGTCGTAGCCCCAGATCCACCTCCCATCACCAGTGATGATCCTAAACATGAAGTTTGGATCATTCCAGCTGCTGACTGATACAGAATCTGATGTTTTCATAGTCCACAGAAAAATGACAAAAACAAAACTGTAACAGGTCCAGCTGCTGATAGCTGGTTTTCACATGGTCTCCTGACTTGTGACAATAGCAGCTCACACGTTTTTTTAAAGAGTCCCAGAACTTTTTGATGGCATCACATCAATCTATTTTTGCATATAAATAACTAACAACCTTTTTAATTTTTTTAAGCTAAAGCCTGTCTCTATTTTTGTCCCACTGTCTTGTTTTGATCCCAATCCAAAATGCCTAAAGCAGCAGAAACATCTCTTCTTTTAGCACCATTTGTACTGTCTATGAAGCATGAGCAGGGTCCAGACATGTGACCAGGGAGACCTCGTCTCCAGCCTACAGCCTGTGACAGCCATAGATCTTACTGTAGAGAGTTTAAACTAGGCTACAGAGTTTGACCAAACACCTGCAGACAGTTCTTTTTTTTTTTGCAGCTCTGGACGAAGAGCCACGGTGTGAATTATGCTGAGTACTCTGAGAATCACCGACCAGCTGTCTGCCTCCATCCTCGTCTCCCCTACTTACTCCCTACATCTTTCTCATACTTCTCTTTCCAGACTCGTTTTATTTCCCCCTCCTGCTTTCTACCTTCCTCTTCTTCCTGAGCCTTTCTCGGGTCTCCCCCTCGTCTCGGCTCCTTCATGCTCTTCAGGTAACCCATCAGCTCCCTGACCTGCCTTTCTCTTTCTACCCCGGGGGGCTGGCCACCTCTTTGAACCTTTCCTTCCTGCGTTTTATCTCCCTCACTCTGACTCTCTTGGTCTTTTTCCTTCCTCTCTCAGAACTCCATTCTCTCTCTCTCTCTCTCTTCCTAACTTGTTTCTCTCTGACCTGGTTCTGTTGGCTCCTGCTGGAAGGCCTGATGTTGTTCACGCTAACACAGCTTCGCCTGCATACAAAGACGCACACACATTGGAGGAAAAAACAAAACAAAGCTCATCCAAAAGGCTTTTCAGGTGAGCACGCACACATGGAAATCTAAATACACACATATTTACTCGGCAAACAAGGTGGACTCGCAAGCAGATGGGATTACACGCTCGCTCTTGGGCTTTAGTGCGAACGTCCGGGTCGAGGCAGCGGGTCAAATAAATTTGCTTTGTTAAAAGTAAAGGACGCACATTGTTTGCCTCCCTGTTGAAGCCACGTTCTACCACAATCGGGTATTTCAGTGCCTCATTTAAAACCGCAGGTCATGAGCAACCCAAAGATTTTACAGTTTGCAATCCTTTGAGTGTTTCTGGTTGTCACACACTCTCCAAACCGTCTATTTTAGTTTCCTCATTTTGAGCAGTTGGTATCTTATTAGTGCTCACTTCATGAACGATTACGAATACGTGTGAAGCAATTTGCGATGACAGATTATTTGGCTTTACAAATAGAACCGAGTCGTAATAGAGTTCGTGTGCTTTGCACAGCAGTTGGAATGAGACGGTTTTCATTTCGGTGTGATGAGTTTCTCTTTTTAGAACAGGTTCAATTACAACAGTAGGTGTGACTCATGTTTTATAGGATGTTCTGTATCCTCTAATTTATTGTTTCATCCATCCATCTATCCATCCATCATCTATACACCGCTTAATCCTCACTAGGGCTGACTCAGGGTGAAGGCAGGTTCACCTGGACAGGTAACCAGTCTATCACAGGGCTACACTTAGAGACAGACAACCAAGCACACTCACATTCACACCTACGGACAATTTAGAATCACCAATTAACCTCAACATGTTTCTGGACTGTGGGAGGAAGCCGGAGAACCTGGAGAGAACCCACGCTGCACGGGGAGAACATGCAAACTCCACACAGAAAGATCCTGGGTGTCCTCATCGGGATGCGAACCGGCAACGATGTTAACCATCGAGCCACCTTGCAGCCTTTTACAGTTTCAGTCTAGTGAAAGTGAAGATTGTTTTTGCTGGAAGTTCTGGCCAATCTGGGGCACAAACTCTGGCCAGACGTTGGAGAAACTTGGTGGAGTTTTGGGGAGGAACCATGTAGTTACTTTTGGTCGCTATAGTTTGGACAGAAGATCCATCTACAGTAATTAAAAGTTCAGTGTTTGGGGAGTCACAGTGTAAAGGCAGCAGTTTCACAGACTGTTCCCCACCTAGATATTTAAAACTCTCTGAATGAAGAAATGCAACCAGAAATATTAGAGGCAAAAGGCTAAACTGACCCTTTAAGTGGACCAGGTTAGCCTGGAGGTATCTGAGCATCTCCACAACTCCAGCAACACAATAAAGACAGGCTCATCTTAACAGTTTCAAAAGTTCCCGACTCCTGCACACTGTCTTGCAAAAAATATATGTATTAGCAACATTTTTGGTGTTAGATCATCTTTTCGTTGTTGTTGTTTTGTAAGATTTTTATTTAATTTTGCCCCGATGACCGTCTAGCACTGAAACATCTCTAATAAATGTAGTTTTGCAACTTAGACGGTCTGAAAGTTCTGGATACGCTCATCCTGTCCTCGTGCACCAGTCTCAAAATAGATGTGCAAAGAGTTCCTGTGCTTTAAATCACAGGCTTATCTTAATAAAATTGTCCTGACAGCGCTGATGCAGCTCAGGATTCATTCAGAGAAGCTTTAATGGAAATAATATAAAGCCGATAACTGTGTGGAACGGCTGATCTGTCGGATGTAGAAGGACCCAGAACTTTGCCGTCAGATCCCGTGTTCGTGCCGTTACCGCCGCTGTGCCACGTGTTCAAACGCACGCCTGACGTCGCTTTAAAACAAGCCCTCTTTGTTTCTGCTGCAGGTTTCTATTATAGTCAAAGGAAAGAATGTGACGCGCGCCAGCCGTGGGCAACAAAGAGGACTTCAGTGGGTCTATTAATGTTTCTGCAAAGTCCCAAATTAGATGCAGCAAGATTCAGATGTTAATCAAACACGCTTTAGCTCTGCCTGAGTGGTGCTAGTAATGATAATAATAATAATAATGAAACCTTTTGCTATAAAACCTGTCAAACATAAAGTGTTGTACAAAATGGTAACATGCAAAGCATTTAAAGGCAACGATAAAACGTTAAAGGATGACAGTAAAACATGAGTAAAGACAGTAAAACATAACAAAAGAGATAAAGTGTCGCACAAATGCCTGTCTGTGAGGCGCTAACGGAGCTGGTGTCACTGTAAAGGGGAGCTGGAACAGTAAAAGCTCGATCCCCCTTTTTTGTTTTAAGGCCGAACTGTAGGACTTTCAATACTAACTGATTTGTTAATCTGGAAATTGAATATTGATGTGCAGGCAGTAGATAACGAGCTTGTGGATAAGCTTTTCAGCAATGTTTTATGGGAGCGTTGGTTTGACCTTGGCAGTATTTCAGATTTGCAGATGACACGATTGGGTCTTAACGAGGTGATCGAAGTTGATGCTGTGAACGAAAACAACTCCAGTGTTCATCATATTGCCAGAAACATGGCTGGGACCAGTAAATAGGACTTCAGTGGGAGGTTTTGTTTTTTGGGTTAAGTTGTGTCACAGAAAAATCAGGACAGGACCCAGATGGAGATACATGAGGCGGGCAGGTGACAGGGACGAAGAAAACTTTAATAAACTATGTCGAAGGTGTGACACGGGCTAGCAGGGGAAAAACAAAAGGTGGCTGGTAATACAGAATAAAGAGGGCAATCCAAAGAAAACTAAAACCACAAGTCCACAGAAATCAAAAGAACGAAAACGCAAACTACACGAGCAAGGAGAAGAATCTGGGGAGGCAAGACACCAATCAGGGCAATCAAAAGGGATGAAGAACAGAAGTAAAAGCAGAAAGCGATACACGAGAACAGGCAATTTCAAAATAAAACAGGAAGTCACTGAAAAGGGACACGGAACCTACACATGGACAAACAGAGAGACACAGAAAAGGAACACACAGGGATGCATCACAAAAAAACCCAAAACTAGACACCAAAGCCTAACACCGTGACATTTTTGTAGGACAATAGAAGCCATTCAGCCCTTAATTGCAGCAAGGCAAGAGAATCCAGATGGTGGTGATTGTCAGGGGTAAATGAGACATAAAACTGACACGACGGGAGTGAAATGGCGACAAACATGGCCAAGAGGCAACAGATATGAACTGAGTGATTGGGGCCCCGTGGGACCCCGCATGACACGAGGTTAGTTGAACAACTTAAGTTGTCAGCCGTAACTTTGAATACTCTGTTTGATAAATACTTCAGAGCAGTTCCCCGAGTCTGCCGAGGAAAATGCGATGATCCACCGCGTCGAAAGCCGAACTCAGGTCCAGCAGAATGAGAACAGAGAGATTAGCGGAGTCCATTTGGACGTCGTTTGTTGCTCTGAAAAGGCTTGTTCCTGTGCTGTGGTTGTGTTTAAAGCCAGACAGCTGCAATTTGTGTACAAGACACAACATGACAGAGATGTAAAAGCAACCAAAAACACAACCGATGATTTGTGATGCTGCCTATGAAGCTGACTAAAGAGAAACTACTACTCGTAAAGTCCGCAGATTTCAATTCCGGTTGTACCCAAAATATTATTGCCACTATAAGGAAGGCTATAAAAAACCCCCACAAAGCCCCGGGGATGAGGTTTGTGCCGTCATTGCTGATGAAATGTCTGCAGACAGGATTAGAGTTCCCCATATGCTGCCAACTGTGCCTCTGCATTCAGGGTGAGTGGGCTGTTTCTGAAGAGGAAGCAACTCTTTGGATACCGCTCCACCAGTGGGCTCGTACTACGTACTCCTCCTCAGTTGTTGCCTCTGGATACGGTTCGTGGGCTTGAGAAAGGCCGGGATGGAGTTCTTAGTCTTCTTTTGTGTACTAGTAACCATTTAATCTGTGCTCATCAAAGGGGAAACCACACTCAAATGCTGTCAAGAGTGTTCTGCCTGTAGGTTCTATCACATCCGATCAGGAATGTTATGCAACAACTGACGCAAGTGAGGGTTCAAACTCGATGCCAACCACTTCATCTGGCCCATTCAGTTTGCATATATCAGAAAACAGGATTGCATTTGCTACGGACCTTGTATATCATGGCGGTCTTACGTATCCAGTGACTCCTGGAATCATTTGAAACCCATTCATCTTTGCCGCAAATAAATAATCACTCATTCCAGTTCTTTCACAGACATAATCTGCTATGTCAGAAATGTACACACAACAACTTGAACAATCGGTTTTCGTTGTGTGGAAAACTGTGTTAATTAAATTTTCTTAGTGGCATGGCCTCTTAACTTCTCGTGAGTGGTTGACTACAGCTGGTGACTCCTCGAAGGCAGTTTAATTCCATTTGATGCTCTGATCAGACTCAGCCAGAAATGCTGCAGTGGGCAAGTACAGAGGAGCTCAGCAAAGATCTGAAAACATGACTGTATACATGGAAAATGTGCATTTTGGACGGGGCGCTATGTGTAATGTTAGCCACTAGAGGTGTGTTTGTGTGTGCTTTCCCTGTTTGTTTTGTACCAAACTATTTCCCTGCAGGATCAGCACTGAAATGTCACACTAATAATTGTATTTTTGCAAGTTTGACAGTGTGTGGGAGTCTGATTAGATCATGTGGGAGTCCCATCCAGTACACGTGGTACACACCAGTAAAACTGACTGTACGTGTCGAAACAAGGCATTCATGATAAATTCATTTTTAAGAGCAATTTCTGGTACTGCTAGCCAGGCTCTTCAACGTTTTACAGTTTTACAACGCTATAACCTACGATAAAACACGTTGTTTGAAGGGAACGTCTGATATAAACGCACCCAGTGCTGGACTGACTGGGGCCTGTCGCAGTGGGCTATTGGTTTTATTTATAGTTTCTGTGTCTGAATGACTCAAAAAAATACATAGATCAACCCCAGGTTATACTCTAACTGACACTGGACTGGCTCAATCCCATCTTTAAATCCCTCCTTTGAGCTCAGTGCCTTCATTAAACAGCACATTTCCAAAAGTGCCAAAATGAAAAAGATAAAACTGAAGAAAGACCAATTATGGGCCCAACAAGACAATCCCGTCAGCTCGGTGCTGCCTAATGTGCAAAAACCACTGACGTGTTTGTTGCTGGGATTTGTAAACATTTTCCAGCAGCTAGAAAAGTCAGTTCTCCTCCCTGGTCGGCTGAAAATCTGTTAATGCGACTCTGATATGTTGTCCTATTGGAAGAAGGTCAGTATTTAGTTGACCGCCGTTGATCAGCGTGAAGAGTGAGACGGCTGTTTTGTTAACTAACTTATGATCCTGTAGGGTGAACGTATCAAATGTATGGCAGCCAGCTTTTGTCGCTTTTGCATTGATAATCTGATCAATCATTTATCACGTCTACTGTCCCTCAAATACACAGATGCCTTCATTTCTTTTTCTTTAAGGAGTTCATGGGCATCCTTTTAATTTAGTGAGATTTCAATTTATTCAGCGCTGCTTTGTCTGGAAAACACCAATCATCTGCACCATCATTTATCACATCTAATCTCTCTCACACACACACAGGATGCCAGAGTTCGTTTTAGGATAATGCCACTTTTTGAAGGTATTTATCATGTTTCCTCTCTTGTAACCTTCCTTTATTCCCTCTGACTAATCTCATGCCTTCAGTTTTTTGAGGAACTTGCATGGTTGGTGTATATAGTCATTGAGGCAAGAAGATCGGTGTCATGTCCATCAAGTTTCTGCTTTTATGTTTGAACATTTTGTGTCTTGTCTTTCCTGTTTTATTTTGAAAGCACTAACCTGTTGTCTCTCTCGTAGATTTACTTCCTGCACACCCTGCCTTCGTCTCGTCTCACCTGCTTCCTGATGGCTTTCCCTCACCTGTTTCCCATCTCCCCTCATTACCTCCTGTACATTACCCTGTGTGTCTCACAGTCTTGTCACCAGTTCGTTGCACTTTACGGTCCTCGTCCAAGCGTTCATCATAGTCATCGTCTGTTTTGTGTACGACCTCGTTTCTGTTTCTCGACCTTGCCTTTTGCCTCTTGTCTTTGGATGCCTCTGCCGGTTGGATTGATCACCCATGTACCGAACCCTGTCTGGTAATAAACCTGCCTTTCTGCCTGAACCCGTTCTGTGTCGTGCATTTGTGTCCACCTGTCTGATCCTAGTGAGTTCTTGACAATCAGTGGTGTGACTGATTGTAATGGGCTGGTCTGGGCTAAAATGGTGGGACTTTTTATGTCCCAGTCCAGCCCTGGATACACCTGCATGTTTTACAGGATTCTATCTGACACAATGGTGGCTTTTGACTCATTCATTCTCATCCATTTTGCTGTTTCATCCTTTAATCTCTGTTTTTGCATATCACAATAAAAGCCCTGTTAAAAAAAAAGAACGCTTTGAGCTAATTATATCAAAGTGTTGAGTTTCTACTCACAGCGTAATGCAGTTTTACTTTTAAGCAAATAAGGTCAGATCAAAATGAGGCTTTTTAATACAATATGACCAATTTTACTTTACAATTAGACGTAAACGTCTGCCTCTAATACGAGCCTGCTTCCAGTAAAGGCCTCTTACTTTCTGCTCTATATGTTAAATGAAGACCCGGGTCACTGTTTTAGGAATTTAAGATGTTACGTCTTTCTGTTCGGAATAATAATAAGTGGCATTGTTCGACACAGAGCCACTAAACATATGACAACAGAATAGAAGGAACTTTGTTTTGCTTGTATACGACACTTCGTAGGCGGGAAGTTTTACAGGCATCATTAGGTGCTTTAATTGGTTTAAACAGATTTGATAGTCGCTTCAGGTCCAACATGGTGGAGGCGTATCCCCGCTGCTGAGCACGGATGTAAAAACCAATTAGCTTCCACTTCTGATCCATCTTGGTTGTTTTTATACATCCGTGGCCTGTATGCGTCGATCCATCCATTATCTATACATCGCTTAATCCTCACTAGGGTCGTGGGGGGCTGGAGTCTATCCCAGCTGACTCAGGGTGAAGGCAGGTTCACCTGGACAGGTAACCAGTCTATCACAGGGCTACACTTAGAGACAGACAACCAAGCACACTCACATTCACACCTATGGACAATTTAGAATCACCAATTAACCTCAGCATGTTTCTGGACTGTGGGAGGAAGCCGGAGAACCCGGAGAGAACCCATGCTGCACGGGGAGAACATGGAGACTCCACGCAGAAAGATCCTGGGTGTCCTCACCGGGATGCGAACGGCGACCTTCTTGCTGCAAGGCAATGGTGCTAACCACCAAGCCACCCTGCAGCCCGTGTAACAACATATTCCCATTTATTTGCCTCTTATATGTAGCTTGTGAGTAAGAACCAGAAATCTTAGGGGCTCAGGTTTGCATATCTGGGGGGCGAGGAATTAATGGCGGTGCTGCAGGATGGATCAAAAGTCTTTGCACTGCTCTCACAGCTGTTGGGTTTGCTGCATGCAAACAAGGCACAGGAGGTTTTCTGTCAGCCTACACCAATCAGCCACAACTATAAAACCACCTTCCTGATATTGTGTAGGTCCCCCTTCGTGCCATGCGGGTGCCAACACAAGACCTCTGTGGGTGTCCTGTGGTGTCACTGGCAGCAGATTCTTTGGGTTCTACCGGCTGCAGGGTAAGGCCAGTACTACAGGGTGCATTGTGCTGCTTTGACAGGCATCGGATGTTGGTTGGTGCCATTAGGAAGGTCTCTCATTTACCACTGCCAGCCTATGACTAGCTAAATCACAAGCTTCTCCGTAGTCCTATTTTTGGGCCTGTGCCATTCTTAGAAACGCATGTATGTGTGTATTTGGAGGAAAGCTGGAGATAATGAAAGCATTATCCATTTGAGTCCTGTCCTGCTTATTAATGAAAGCCACTGCCAGTAATGGGAGTAATTTCCATGTAGCAGGACACAGTTCTTAAAATATCACTCCGGCATATTTGTATAGAAAAGTCCTGACTGTTAAAAAAAAAAAAAAGAAGCAGCTTTTAGACCCAAAGACTCCACTAACTGCTAATAAGATGCTTTCCGTGACCCACATCTGCAGCCCTCCTTAACCTGTTAAAATCTCTTTGTCCCATCTCTCCCTCTCACTTCATTTGGAACGCCCCATTTAACAAATAATACCGCATGACTCCAGTAATCAACATTAATTTAATTTCTGTCCAAATCACCCAACAAGGTCACACAGTGAATCATGTATTTTCATAAAGAGGCTTTGTGTGTGTGTGTGTGTGTGTGTGTGTGTGCAGGCGTCCTTCTGTGTGAGTGTGAAAGAGAGAAAGAGAAATTATGTATGCACAAATAATTTATCATGGGTTACGAAGGGTTAATTAAGTTTTTAATATAACACAGAATGCCAAGATTAGATGTCTTGTGTCGCCGCCGTGCTCCCGCCGAGTGCGTGAGGGGACGGTGTAGCGCGCTGAAGTCCCTCTTGAGATGTGGTGACCCAACTAAATTAGAGCCATTTGAAATTGATATTTAGTCCTGTGAGAATACAAACATGAAGGTTCTCTTTACTCCAAGTGGGTGTGTGCACAAGTACTCTTATCTTTGTGAGGACTGGGCTGAGTTTTACACCGAGAAAGTGGCGTTATTCAAACCGGTCTTGCTGTTTGGGGGTGCAGACCTGGTTTTAGGGTTTAAGTTAGAAGCTTTGGGCTAACGTATGTGTACACGGGATCCGTTCATTGTCCACGTAAGCAGCCGTGCGATGCATTTTGGAAGCACTATGATTATAGACTGCATTAGAAAGATGGCAACTGGCTCTGAAAAGTGCCTCAAAGTGCAGAGTGTCCTTATGTTCTCACTCAGTCGCCCTCATCGCTACTCTCTAGATCTTCCCTCTCCTCCAAATATGTTCACTTCTGGCTTCAAAATCTCCACGATAGCGAGCAGGTAAGTTACAAACTCAAGGCATCAAAACAGCAATGATCCAGCTACATCCATTTTTTTTCTATACAGTCTATGGTCACGATGCATTTCAAAAGACCAGCTGTCTTGTTTCCTGACTTTTATTTGCATAAAGTTTAGGTCTAAGCTGGTTAATGCAACTTAGGGGCATTTGTTTGCCACCTCTGTGGACTCCGGAAAACTTTTACAGCAACTGTAACTGAGGTAAAGTTAAAAGATTCAGCAGCTGCTCGGCGTATTTCTCCCCTAAGATATTTTCAGAATCATCTATTGCTGAAATGTTTGTTAGATTCCAAATGAGTTGCCATATTGGTCAGATTTAAAGTATTTAAAGTATATAAAGTATATAAAGCAGTATTCATCCATTCAGGTGCAAAGTTTTCTGCTGGAGAGCGTCGTAATCTTCTATCATGACAGTGCCACATCAAGTAGCAAATACTGATGCTATGTGTTCACTGGGGCGATTTTCCTCGCGCCGGATTGCGTCGCTTCCCAAAATCGCCTGCTTCGGAAGCACGTCACTAGCGGCCCAGTAGGCGGTGTCTATGTCCATGGTGATACTGAACTCTGAAGGCCTCAGCTTCTTCTCTTTCTATCCTGCCTGCACCTGATTGGACAATCGACTCGCTAGCAATGTGCTTTGGGATTTCAAACTGGACCAACGTGGCAGCTCGGCCACAAACTTTCGCTTTTATTATGAAAACCGTTCAGCGAAAAGTATTTCTGAAAACATTTGAGGCGAGAAATAGGCTATGCAGCTGCTGAATCTGTCCTCATTTTAGTTCAACAACAGATAGTTTAGCTGTTCTATGAAAGTTTCACAAGGCATTGGACCTCATTTGCATAAGGTAGAAGTCAAGTCTACTTCATGCAAATGAGCTGCAGGCGGCTCACGGGCGACGCTACGCCTCATCGCTTTAAACGCCCCAATGAATGGGAAGCAGGATTTCGCTGGATCCAGTGGACACGAGGAGCAGTGCGACCCCTTGCTTCCAAAGAACCCCCTGTGGTTGTTTTCCAAAACTAAACTACTACTTTGAAACAACAGTGGCTAATTCTTTTCAAACCGAGGATATCATTTAATTTTTCTCCAAAGATGATGCAAATAGCAACAAGAAAGCATGAGCCTTATTCATGTTTTTATCCAAGATATCAAACACGGTATTCTCAGTCACTGTTAACTTTGTACTGCAAATACACAAGGCCAGAACAAGCAGTGATTTTCAATCTAATATTTTATTTATCCCTCTGGGTTTATTCACAACAAGAACGGCGCATTCCAACAGTCACATAATACAACATTCAATAAACACCTACTGAACATCATGAGAAGCGAATAAGTCAATAAGCAGTTCAGACGTACTCGTGATGCCGTTTATCTCGGCCGGCCCGACTCGGCGAAAGCAATTAAACAATAACTAAAAACAATTTGAGGTCAGAGTGTTTCCAATCTCTCTTATGGACACTATTTTATAATTGGACTGCCTCTGGAATGAAACCAAGCCTTCTTCTCTCTGCTTTACAAGCTGGAGTTTTATAGCAGACTCCTGAAGGCATCATCACAAATTCATCACGTAGCACATGTGCGGGGTTATCGCTGATGCCATACGATTTACTGTGGTTTTTATAGAGTTGTGTGAGGGATGCTTGAGTTTTGTCAATAATGTTGGTTTCATTTGCCTCATACAAGGACCAGTGTAGGTTATAGCGAGTCTTGAATTTTAAGGGCTGAAATAAACTCTGGTCATGCTGCAATATCAATATTTTTTTTTTATGGTAATAAGGTTGAGAATGTCTCATCAACGTCGCTTTTACATCTCTGCCACAATGACTCCCTTCTGTCTGATGGACTTGTTGGGAGGTGAACTTGTTTACTTTCTCTGTATTTTACAGTTTTAATTGACAAATACAGAATATGTGAGTTCTATCAGTCAAATGTTTTTCCATTTTAAAAGAAACTCACAGCAAAAATATAATTCATTGTCTTGGAAATCTTACCCCAAATCTGGTGTCTGTCCAATCCCAGTCTCACTGAAACCTGTATTTTCTGAACTTCATGAACCCTGGACTACCCCACTGCTGCATTAACTCTTGCAAACTGGGTATTATTTGACCTATTTTGAAAAACATATTTAAAACGCCATTTGTTTTTAAAGTCATGATGACGGCTTTTCCCAGAATGACCCAAAATGTGCACAAATGAAGCCATTTTTTAAAAATGCAGGTGCGACACGTTTGAGTTCAGATCAAATTTGGCTTGTATCATATGAAAATTACTTTACATCCACCACGTTGAAGAAAATGGTGCTTTTGGGGAACCTTGAGATTGTGGGAATGTCCATGTGGTGTCGGTGTATATTTTTTAAGGGGCAGTAGCGACAGAGTTCAAAGGGGACCTTGACACGAGACAGTCAAGAGAACTGCCTGCATTCCTAATAAATTAGCTCAGATTCCCACTGAAACAGTCGCCTGAAGATCTTTAAGTGCACAGGACAGGCCTGATCAATATCATGCATATTGGGAAGAGAAGTCATCGGGTGTCTTGACACCTGCGATGTTATGAAATTTGGTTCAGTTCAGTTTGATTTATTTAACACCAATTCACAACATATGTCATCTCAAAGCCCTTCATAAAGGAAGTCTTTGGAAAATTTACAGAGAAACCCACCAAATCCAAAGCAGTTGGAAACAAAATAAGCGAACAACAAACTAATTAAACCCATCAGTTCCCACCGACATGACAGTGATTATCAGAGGGGCTGAAGACTATGAAGTTACCTGAGCTGCCTTTGCTGTGACTACGGTTAAGGCAGCAGGACTTTTTAGGTTTTGTTTGCTGGTTGAATGTTAATTATTGTCAAATTAGTAGTGAATGAGTAAAATAAGACAGTATGACATTGTGAGAACTTTGTCTAATGACATAGATAAACTAACCTCACATGGCAGAACCATCTGAGAAGTTGTCCTTGGAAACAGTTTGAAAAAGGGCAGACACTTCTATCAAACTCACCTCATCTCTAAATAAATGTCAGCTGTGCATTGTAAGCTGATCTGTGGGTCAAAATTCACTATCGACACCCTTTATCAGGTCAACATTGACCCTGACCACCCTGTGAAAAGTGTAAAATACGACCATTATATAAGCACTTAACAATTCAGAAGCGACTTGCTTCTTGGAAATATGAAGCATTTGTATTCATGGGCTGTGGATTCTTTTACAGACTGTCACTTTAGTTTATTCATGTTTCTTTTTCATTTCCCTGCCCTGGCTGCAGTGCAGATGAAAAAAGGGTGGCAGCGCTACGCCCCACAGCCAAAACATTCAGTGCAATGTGTTTGTGGAGTCAGCCGGCCTTGGTTTGGACTGTGCGTGTCCAACTAGCAGAACATTTTTTTTTGTACTCGTAATCAGCCAATCTCTGGGTCTGGCTTCATCGTGACCCACGGCGTCTTCAGATTCGAGTGTAAAAAAAACACAAAAGACGGTTGAAAGTTGACTTAAGTTGGCAACCTAACACAGTTTTCCGTGCTTAGGGGGGGAAACGCTGCTCGACAAAGAGCGTGTTGTTGTGGGGTGAAACTCTTTTCACGTCAAACATGCTTTGTATTTGTGACTTGAATTTTTTTTGCTAACCTTCGGCACTTCCTGTGGACAACAATCAGAGCTTTTACCGTGAACATTACTGATTTTTCTCAGGGAACGTTGTCCGAGCATGATGTTCAAATAAAACGGCAGTAAACATCGAACACAATGGAGAGCTTTTAGACTCAGTGATTCATCAGGTTTTGCTTTTGGTTTGACCCTGCCTTTGGGTCGACATCGTGCAGGCTGTTGATGGGATTTTGCATTGGAGCCACATAGAGACGAGTTGCCAGACTTGCTGGTAGCACGAGGTAGTGTACCTCATTCATCACCACTCTCATTACACAAAAAGCACATTTTAAAAAGCACCACTGGTCGCACGAAGCAATATTTTGCTTTGCAGAAAGTTTTGCATTCTTGTGCCAGGATGTTTGCTTCCACAGCCCTGAACAGCTTTGAACAAAACAAAACTGTATTTGGATTTTTAGATTATCTCCATTGTAAGTCACGTGACGTTCCTGGTATTTGATTACACAGAGCAATCTGTCAAAAGAGTCAGACATTTTCATTTAACAGTAGACACAGACTGCAACAATTTAATTTGATTCATCAAGTATACTATGCACCACAGCGTCTAAACAAAATGAACCCAGACCACTCGGCTTCATGGGTCTCTTATCCATATGTTTTGGTCACGCGCCCATTTGGATGAGTTTTGGAAAACTGTAAAAAGTACCATTGAAAAAGTTATTGGTTCTGAGTTTGCTTTAAACTCTAGATTTGTACTACTTGGAGATGAGTCAGTATTACCTTTATACCCTGAGTATAATATCAGATTTGTTAAAATGGCCTTGATAGCTGCTATTAAGTGTATTGCATTGAAATGGAAAAGTGTTGCACCCCCATGCTTCAGTATGTGGCTGAATGAACTCTCGTCTTATATCCCACCAGAAAAAATTATGTACAATTTGAAGAAGAACCCAAAAGCCTTTGACAAGGTATGCCGCAATGTTCTTTCTTTTAATGAGGTGGACTGAACCGTTTTTCTTTCTTTCTTTCTTTTTTCTTCGTATTTACTTATCTATTTTTCGTTTGTCTGTTAATCTCCGTATGTATGCATACATGGATGTGCGTAGATGTGTATATATATATATATATATGTGTGTGTGTGGGTGCATATACATGCAGATGTTTGTGTAGATGTGTATTTAGTTTAGTTGTTCATCTTGTTAAGTACACTCCTGTTGATATGTGATGGGGTTGGGAAGGTTTTTTTTTTTTCTTCTCGAAATTCTATGCAAACATCCCTGAATTTATAAATAAATAAAAATATACATGGAAAAAAAAAAGTTACTTGTATTTACGTAGCTCGATGTCATGAATCACAAGAGAGTCTTTATAATCTGTGCAGTAAACAACCCTAACTCTTCTCATACGCTCGATTCAGATGAGGATAAACTTCCTCAAGAAGAGTGGAAATGGTATCCTTCTTCCAAAAAAAATCAGTGTTGGTTGTTCGTATAAATGTTGGTTATATGCTGCATTTATTGAGTAGTAACAGTAAATAAAGACGGGAGATGTCAAGAAAGAGAGCAGGAGTTGAACTGGAGTACCTGAGAGTATTCTCACCCATGACGTATGGTATGGTCCCAAACCACTGGGTCCTACATTAGCAATAAAGACTGAAATTATAGAATGTAAATCAGAAAAATTGGATCCAGAGGATGACAAGCAAAGGTTCTAGGTGTTTCCAAGTAGCAACCTCCAGGACTGAAAATAAGTCGGAGTGGAAGCACCAACAATGGCTGCTCGGGGCCCCATAGACCCCCATGTCAAAATGCCCAAAAAACAACTTTGGTCTCGATAGCTAATTGTCATGTCAGCTACATGGGAGGTGAATTCTCATATTAATTCCCCCATTTAATAGCATTAAGGATTCAATTTTGGCATGATTCAAGGCGGCTTTGAGTGAAAAGTTGGCTCCATCTGAGGACACTCCATTCATGGCTTAGAAATGTCGTCTATAACCTGCCTCAGCTTTACCCATACTGCACCTCTTTGCTGATGTCTGGATTAGCCAGAAGTTTGGAGAAGTCAGGCACTGCCAAGATGATCACAGCCCTGTGCTGAGCTGGAAAACCACTAGTAAGGGTCCAAAGTAGCTTTTGGTGGTTCTGGGGTCATACACTGGTTGAGATTTCAGCCGTACTGGGATTGTGCAAGGTTCACATTTGGCTCAAGAGTTCTGATTTCTGTGCCACCTCCACCTTTTGTCCATGTTTAGGTACAGCCTGTGCCTGAGCTGCACGACCTCCTCGCCACCATGGAAACCTGGAATCAGGACAAACGACACAAACACACAGAATGCAAATCTCAAGCACGTCATTCACACATATAGAGGTTTAGAAGAGCGAGGCATGCACACAGCTGGGAGGCTGATGTATTTAAGGGAAGACAAACAAACAGAGGTTAGAGAGATACTGTGGTTTTCAGAAAGTTTACAGCGATGCTGCTTCAAGGAAAACATTGACTCGACTGTAAATGCTCAGTTCGATGTATTCACTGATACTGAAGGGACGTTTCCAACAAGCACAAACCCCAAATAACTTAGTAAAGGTTAATTCAAAAAGCTGAGATGTGCTTGTGTCTGGACAAAAACCTCCACTGTGTGAGGAAAATGAGAAATCTTACAGACAGGTTTCTTCCAGCCTGGATGCATTAAACCAAAAGTCATGGCCTGTGCTCCTGCCTCCACCTCCGCCTAGTTGGCAGCCTTGTTCTCTTCCTTTTTCTCTCTCTCTGGGTTTCTACCAATATCCATACTGCCATATTATATAGTACGCCAGATAAAAGATTTAACCGATAGATTTTTTTTCCTCAGTATATAATAAGTCCAATGATGTGGGCCGAAAATACTGGATGCACGACTACATCCGGTGCTTTTCTGACCCACAATCTTGTGACAGCTCTTTTTGGTGATCTGATGTCAGTGAAATCCCTCTCCCATAAGGACATACGGATTCAGACTTCAACTCTTTGCCACAATTTCTACTGTACAACTAGAATAATATATGTAACTATACAAATAGCTACTCAGTCATTCTTATTCAGGTTTTTTAACCGTCTGATTCCTGGTTAACTCGTTTGCCATCAGTTACCTGACCTGCCTCGACTTCTCCTACTCCTGAGGAAACAACTGGACTCGCCAGACCAAACCAGTCTCCGTTCACTGGTTCCTGGATTGACTCTACACTAAACTCCTTGGCCCAGCTCAGCTCCAGATCCCAGTACTGACTCATAACCACAGTCTGTTTGTTCTGACTGGCTTCCGAATCCGCTGGCAGCAAGTTTCTGTAGCTTTTGACCCGCAAGACCTCACCTCCTTCAACTCGTTTGCTAGCTTTCAATGCTAGCTGGAATTGCTTATGCTAATCCCTATAGTCTGTCCGTAGACCTTTGATCCTGGTCTTTTTAGCAACTGCTAAAGTTTCGGAAACAATTCGTATTGGTGGTGGTACATCTTAGAACGCTGTTGTCAGTGACAGCCTTAGGGATTGCTAACCTTTCAGTCTTGTATCTACTTGCTAATAAGCTACACCTAGCCTGGTTAGCTATCATTGGTTCTTGTTATGTTTGTACGTTGTATTCGTGCCAATTGCTTGGAGTATAATAAATCCTTTTCACACATCAGCGTTGCTTGCTGATTCATGCTTGCTGCCCATTTGTTGTTTTAATTCTTCAACTTTCTTTATCGTCACACTTGTTTGGAAGTAGCCATAAGCTTTTCCTCTCATCTGTGTAGCATCGTGGACAACGTGAGATCACTGGACAAAGAGATGGATAAGAGTTAATGGACTCGGTGAGGAATCAAGGACTCCTCTATGAGTCTATTAATAAGAGTTTCACAGCTGCAGGAATTACTCCGTTACCACCGACAGCATCCAGGCAGTTTGGGCAGGCAGGAATAAATCCGAGTGGCAAGGAAAGAGGAGAGGTGCTTGCTGCTTTCATTAACCCCTCAGACCTTTGCTATCTTTTTAAATTCCCACCTGGAGAAAAAAAAAATCTCCAAATTCAGCCAGTAACAGCTCCACAGCTCTGTGGATCAGAGAGTTGTGGGAGAGTTTTTAAATCCAATAAAACTTGGAGTGAGACTTGAACAACAGCCCCACAATAACGACGACTCCAGTGTTACTGAACTCTTTTAAACAATCTGAACTGGAACGCTGCATCGATAGTTTAGTCGCGTCGTATTTGGCAGACTCAGGAGCCGTTGAAAAATGGCAGTGGGTTGTGTTTTGGCAATTAATCTTCAGGGTGGAAAGGGTTAATCAATACAGACTAACAAAACAAGCCAAAGACACCAACACTGGCGACGCTTCTCCAAAGAATATCAAACTTCCTGGCAGCAAATTGTCTGTTCAGGTTCTATCTCTGGATAGTAGCCATTAATACGTGTGATAAAACAGTTTTTTATTTTATTATTTTACTGCTCTTATCTATCTTTATTTATTTAATGTCCAGCTTGAATCATCTTTGGCTGAAGTGAGACGTCCATACTTGCTTGCTTTTAGCACCCAGCTTGATATATTCGACCTTTTGAAAAAAAAAAAAAAAGTAAAACTCCCCCAGTTGTGAATGTGATTAGGTGTTGACATGAATGCTAATTTGCAAGCGGAAAACTTGAGATCACGGCAACACCGACACGACCCGATCGCAGCATATCGTCGAATTTAACTGTTTAAAATCCAATTAAATGAGCTTTGTTTTTCCTTTTTATAACTCGTCACAGAAAGTTTAATTGTATGATGACAACTCATTAGCGCCTACCTATAAACACTTTGATAACCATATAAAAAAAATAGAAAAATTTAATGCAAAACATGTTAGAAACTGTCTTGTACTCTGAAGTCGTCACCGTCTCGGTGTTACGGTGATAACGGATGACTTTTCCCTCCATGCGTCTCCGTCCGGCTCTGATGGCTTCTGTATTGATTGACAAGGTTTTTTTTTTTACCCTTCTACTTTTTCTTTTTCTTTTTCTTTTTTTTTTCGAGGGGCCCTCTCAGTTGAATGATGGCTGGCGCTGCGTCTCTCATCGACCTGACAGTGTTTCAAGGTTTTTCCACAAATCCCCAGTGCGCGCTCCAACTGTCTCCACCACCATCCATCCTGATGGCCAAAGCCCTACAGGTTGATCTATAGGTGCAATATTGTCTTCAGCGGGAGACGGGGATGGATGCGACCGGATCAATGTGGATCAGAAGCACGGTGGATAACAACGTGCACCGTGGACGACACAAAGACGGTCGAAGTTCCACGCCAGCTGCAGGGTATTTGAACTTTACACAAGCAGAAATGTCTTTTTTTCTTCTCTCTCCTCGGTGCATAAACATTCTTGTCGACACAACAACTCTGGAATAATACACGATACTAACTTCCATCACAGGTCCCCCCCCCCACAGAGCAGATGATTTGATGAGTCCCACGCTGCATTGATTACCATGTTAATGAGCAAAATCTCATTAGCCCATGTACCTCCTTGTTGCTTAAAGACGCACACACACATCATACTAATTCCACTCCGGGGGTTGTGTAAAGACAAGGATGTCTGTCTTGAATGTTTGATAGTATAAAGATTATTTAAAGTTAATGTGTTGGATTAGTTTTTGTTAATGATGTAATTAATCAGATTGATCACGTTAAACATCATGATGCTTAACTCTTAATAATCCATGCCTGACTTGTAAGAATGTGGCCAAAATCAGACTCAAACTGTCACATGCACCAGAAAAAAAATGTAAAGAAATACAGTTGTGACTTGATAATCCGACCCTAAACAATCCTAAACCTGCTATCCAACAGGTTTTTAGGAAAAATGAACCCATGAAAAACAGCTTTAACATAACGACAGCCTTGGATTGTGACTCCGACATGACATTTTATGTCACCAATCAGGATGACGGCGTATTATCTGACTGAACAATCCCACAGATTGGCTACGTTCACACTGCAGGACTTGATGCTCAATGAGGATTTCTTTGTGACTTCCTTCACGTTTCCAGTTCAGTGCGACTTGTATGTGATCTGCTGTGTGAACTTCATACGACCCAAAAGTGTCCCGCATGCGCAGAAGAGGACACGACGACGTCACACGCAGCGAGCGTGCTCAGTGTTTATGGAAGTAAACATGGATGGTAACGGTGGAGCGTATCTGTCACTCCCCCGCCGCCACCGATGGAGGAAACAGAAGTGTGAGCGCTAACTAAACTAGCATCAGCAGCCAAGTACTGCCTGTGTGTTCTGGACACTTCCACCCCGTCAGAGTACTGCCCCGGGGTGGAAGTGGCCAGAACGTGCACAATCACAGCGGTCAATTAGGCTGAAATCCAGCGATGCGTAGTGTTCTAACAATAAACTAGTTATTATAACAACTATGAACAATGAATATTAACAACTAATGATCCTTCCAGCATCAAGCCCTCCTTGTATCTCGACCTCCGTCTTGACAATCCGACATAAAAGACGATTTTACATTTAGTGTCGGGTTATCGAGTCACGATTGTATTTCAGTTTCAGAGTTTGAGAACTTTGAAATTTACATTCTTTTGTTTTTCCTCCTTTTTGTGTAACTCTTGTTGGTTAAAAAGTGTTATCTTCTGTGCTCTCCCTTTTGTCCATCATGTCTCCGGTGTTACTTATCAGCTGGTGACATAAAAGCACAACTAAAAACACAATAATGCATTACTGAAGATTAACAAATGTTCTTCTGATGATCTGCAGTGAATTTGCTAAAAACCTGACCACTAGTTAGCTGCTCCGTACGCCCCAACTAACCTTAACCAGAACAAACTGTTGAACCGTGATGCATTGGAAGTCTGTTGGTATTAATCCAACACAGCAGTCAGAACAAGTGTCTCTTCATGTTCTTCTTCTTGTCTGCCATTGCAGCATCCATCCAGGAAGTCGGCGTTACACGAGCTTTGATATCACAGTCGGAGCTAAATGTCAGTAAACGGAATCACATGTAGTCTCCAGGTAGTACCAGTCCCGTGTGAATTTGGGTTTCATTATTTATTTATGTGACATTTCCTCTGCAGGAACTTGCGGGCGGTTTCTAGGGAGGCTCGGACGTTTTGAACACGGCGGAACGTGGACCGGACGAAGAGGAACGTATTTGCTGAGCAGTCGAAATGTCATTCATGAATAAATATATTCACTCAGTGATTTGTTTGATCTAAATGCTAATAACGCCGTCGGTAGTCGACGGGGCGTGGACGAGACGGCGGCGTCACAATGCGATGCGGGAAAACACTGGATGTGAAGAAAGAGGAGGCGTTATATTTTATAGGTTTTTCATCTTATTTATTAGCTTTAATGGATATTAAAAGGCGAATCTGCTTCAAAAGTTCTACAACGTCTCCGGTGGAGGAGCTTTTTGCTGCTTACTGTTCATCCAGGACCAGACAGAGGAGAAGATGGAGACGTATCTGGACGACCATCACATCCTGCTGCCTGCTGCTGGATCCAGCTAACGACTTATCCTTTGACTTATTCTTCAGTAGCACTCGCAGCCTTTTCATATTCATGTGTGCGGGCCTCCTCTGCACATATCGACCAGAACAATCTGTGCTGAACACTCATGCATACTGCCAGAGAACATGAACAGTGTTTTTACTGTATTTTGAGAGTTCTTATGCCCGCTAGTCCAGACCAGGTTTGCAATTTTGTGCATTTGCTTTTGTTTTTTTCACCAAAAACCTGCACCCGGCATCATGCACAGACGTTCTTACTTCTGTCTTGTCGACTCTTACAGCTGCCTGAAGTGCAAGTTAATTGTTTTCTAGACCGTTGCTGTGTTGTCACTTTGGTGAGTTTCAGTGTGACAGGAGGCAAAAAGAATAAACAGACTTTTATTAAATCACATTATCTCATAGCAGGAAGCAAATTAAACTGTATAAAAGTGATTTATTGGCTCCATAAACATTATAAAGTCCTTTGTGAATATGAATATAACTAAATATGGCTTCACATGTGTGAATATTTCAGATTTTTTTTTTCCTGTAAGAAGCAGAATCGATGAGCAGAATCACAATCAGTAAAATCCAGACAATATATGCAGTGCAGATTGTAAAGCACCCTGAGGGAGATTTTTGATTTGAGAAACTGAGTTATATAAATAAAAATTGACTTGGCTTTAAAAACAATCACATTATCACAGTTGCTAAACTATGATGTGACAACTGCTGTTTAGACAAAATCTCAGTTACAGACTGTTTAGTTTCTATCTTAGAAAACTCCCAGTCAGCGACATCAAACATTCACACAATAACACATAATTAAGGGTTTTTTATTGGTGCCATATTAATGACATTCACACTTTTGTGCACACAGCTGTGCACCTCATCAACGTGTTGTTACTTCACTGCAGCTTCCTTTTCCTCCTCTTCATTTAACACCAAAATAACTCGTCGGTGTGCGAACAAAGCCGCAGACCGACTGTCTGGAGTCCACAATCTGTGAACCTCATGTTTGTGAAACGTTAGTAATGAAATCCAGCGAAAGCTCGACGCCGCCCCGCTTCGAGGTCAAGAGCCTTTAATTTGTCACATTGTGAGTTTCTGAAGCAAAAATAAAAAATAAAAAAAAAAAAGAAAGAGAGAAACTTTCTTGTTTTATATTTTGCACTGTTTATCCAACCTGGAAGAAAGAAAGAAATTCACATGTAGAAGCAGATTAACACGGAAGCCCAGAGCGGTCGTTTTCCGCGAATGTTCTTTCTTCGAAGTTTTCTCGAGATAACGAGTTAATTTTCTCGTTATCTCGGGATAACAAGAATCGTTTTCTCGTGAAAACGAGAATTTATCTCGAGAAAACCAACTTCACTTTCTCGAGATAACGAGATAATTGGTGTTTGTGTTTGCCCGCTCGTGCCCGGTCCAGGATGGAATCCCAGGTGTGTGGGACCTCCCACACACCTGGGATTCCATCCTCAGTCACCAGCAGGGGGCCGGAGGACAGACGAGACCGGGCACGAGCGCTTCATTGTAATCGTGCCCGGTCAGCTGTTCTCATGACACGTCATGTCAGCTGTCTATATAAGATACGTCACACTAGGAAGTCCAACAACTTCTGATGAAGGTTGAAGTGACAGCCGAAACTGTCAACGGGATAATTATCTCGAGAAAATGCCGTTTAAAAAAATGTGCGGCCATGACCGCTCTCGGCCTCTGTAGATTAAAGAGAATTGATGCTGTAACTATATTATAGCGGGATTTAGTAAACATCACATTGATATGAAGTTTACCACAGTTGAGAAAGTACATCAGGGCTGCAAGGTGGTGCAGTGGTTAGCACTGTTGCCTCGCTAGCAAGAAGGTCGCAGGTTCATGTCCTGGTGAGGACACCCGGGATCTTTCTGCGTGGAGTCTCCATGTTCTCCCCGTGCAGCGTGGGTTCTCTCCGGGTTCTCCAGCTTCCTCCCACAGTCCAGAAACATGCTGAGGTTAATTGGTGATTCTAAATTGTCCGTAGGTGTGAATGTGAGTGTGCTTGGTTGTCTGTCTCTAAGTGTAGCCCTGTGATAGACTGGTTACCTGTCCAGGTGAACCTGCCTTCACCCTGAGTCAGCTGGAATAGACTCCGCCCCCCATGACCCTAGTGACGATTAAGAGGTGTATAGATAAAGGATGGATGGAGAAAGTAAATCACAAAGCTGAGGGATTTTAATCACACGTTCCTTCTGTTTCACTTTTTGTCAGAGTTACATAAACCCACACTGTATGTTTGCCTCTCGGTGTCTTTACTTCTCCGACTTCCTGTAATGGCTGCAGACAAGCTGATCCAAACTTTCCTCTGTGTTTCAGACCGTGTTCCTCTGAAAGATCCACCTTGTCTTTCTGTCTGCACACTGTCGCGGTGAGGAGCTGTTCTCAGAGACAGCGTTCTGCTTCTGTCTGGTTTTTCTGTGTCAATCTCCTTCTGTCTGAGTTGCAGCAGCAGCAGCAGCAGCAGCAGCCCTCCTGCCTCTCTTTGGGATTTCCACTTCTCTTTGGGGACTTTCATCTCCTGGTGGGTGTTGCTGTGGCTTTTTCGTACTTTATGAAAACAAAGACATCTGATGTCTGTGTACGTTGGACCCTCTGGGGTCGACCGGTTCTGCCGAGCACTTTGAGAGCGAATCGCTAACTTTAAAAAATCTCTGTTTTCTGAGCCTGAAATAAGCCCCCGGGGCCCGCTGACTCACATCCCAATGTTGACTGCAATTAATATTTATACACGTTCACTTGTGATCAGTCCAAGTCCTCTTTGAGATTTATATTTCATCACTTTAAGTATTTAGTGTCACTGTGGGGAGTGTTTGAATTGAGTTTTCAATACAATGCTGGGGCCACATTTCCACACTGATTATTACCCTCCAAAGGGGCAGATTTTAAAATGAGAAAGTTTGAGCTGTGGACGACTCTTTAACTTGTAGACACACTTTGAGAGCAATCTAGCCAAGAAGAAGGGATGTGAATTTGGATGTTGAGTGTTCTTTGCAGGTGTGGCGCATATCAAATGAAATCACATGACCTTGACCTTTCCAATGAGGCCACTTGGTTCACTGTGTTATCAAATGTTGACGAGAAAGAAGTACCCTAATATCTGGACTATAAGCCACTACTTTTTTCACACACTTTGAACACCGCGGCTTAAACAATGATGCGGCTAATTTATGGATTTTTATGAATTTGCCTCGAGACGAAAGTGACGTTGAGAGCGACAACGACAGAGAGACTGAGGAAGTGTGTGACGAAGTCATTCTGAGGCTGTTTGACTCCGACACTGAAGACTTTAGTGGTTTTAGTGCAGGAGGAAGATGAAGATAGCGATCAATGACTTTTCCTGGTAGGCTGCTGTAGACGACTAAAATCTTTCTGTGTAAATATCTTATGTTCCAACGTGGACACCTGCAGCTTATAGACAAGTGTGACCTGTATATGTGCAAAACTTGTTTTCTCTTTAAAGTTAGTGGGTGCGGCTTATATTCAGGTGCGCTCATAGTCTGGAAATTACGGTATTTTGCTTTACACCAAATTTAATCATAGTTACAGGCTGTATTTATTTCTACATGCTTTACTCTCATTTAAATCACTCACAGACTTGTCATAGATAAGGAAAACACTCTCCGATCACAAAAAACATCAAACTGGAACATAGGTATGTGCAAATATATGACAACTTTCATTGCAAAGTGACAATCCGCCCCCACAAAACGACATTCCTTTACAACTAAACTGCTTTCACATTTTCATGGGAGCACATTTTCTGCTGGATTATATTTGTTTGTAACGTGACACAGATATGTCTCTAATCAGCATATCTTTGACATGTACTTTTTAGCTTCACTGTCTCTCTTTTTCAGCCAACCAGTCACATACTAGATGGAGCAGGACTTGAGGAGAAGCTACAGACAATTAGTGGAAGAGTCATATTTTAACCCTTAACCGAGTCATTTTGATGCTGAACCTTAAAGAGGACTCTAGCATGTAAACATGTCCAACATATTCCTAAACCAAAACACGTAGCGTTGGTGCTTAAACCAACCAACAAAGCAAGTGAAACCAAGAGGAAACAACAGCAGGAACTGAGACTCTCTCCTCCATCATTTCTGTCAGTTCTTTGTGTGACAGCAAATTCCTCCGTTGTCCAACATAAGGCCCACTTTATGTCCCACTTTGAATAAGTACAAAAAACTACTTTGTTTTCACTTTAATGAATCAGAAGTTGTGTTGAAAAGATGAGAGCAGGCCTCCTGTGCAGGCTTTGGTGATGCTACGCTCTGGGTGATGGGAGGCAAACATGTGCCTGACTTGTGTCTCCTGTTGATGCCCTCCGGCAAGCGCTGTTGTGAACACCTCAGTGAATAACGCAATGACAATGTCAATACGCATTTGAAATTCTTGGGCAAAGTTTGACAGCCTCTGCTGAAATCCTCCGAGCACCAATAAGCCCAGGAACATGGTTCCCCTGTGACTGGTGCTCGATGTGCTGACCTCCTTCATCCCACTCTGCAGTTTGAGTTTTAGTGAGAGAGAAGATATCTGACTCCTAAGATGGGTATATGTTTTGTTGTTTTTTTGAGAAAAAGAGGACTCACTGAACATTTTAACCTTAATGTAATGCATGTTGTGAGGAGCCACAGACAGGATCAGACCTGGTTTTGCTTTCAAACTGTCTCAAGTTTTGTTGTCATGGAAGATGTTGAAAACTTTGCTCTGAGATTCTGCTTCATCACATCAATCCTGATGGTTTGTAGGCAAAACAATCGTTCTGCCAGTCTTCATTTCTTTTGGCCTTTTTGCCTTTATTTGATAGTACAGTGAAGAGAGAGAGAGACAGGAAAGTGGGGGAGAAGAATGGGGGAAGGACTTGCAGCAAAAGTTCATGAGCGGGACTCGAACTTATGACGGCTGCGTTGGGGATTTCAGCCCCTGTACACGGTACGCCAGCTCAACCAGGTGAGCTATGGCGGCGCACCCAGTCTCCAGTTTTAGCACATTTCAGTTGTGTTTTACTGGATTCAGATCTGTTGACTTGGGAGGCCACTGAGGCGACATTATCCTGCTAGAAGCAACCATTAGGAGGTTCTTTGCAACAATACAAGACTTTGGCATTCCAGCCATGATGGTTTGAGTCAAAAGCATGTCATTAGAACATTCTCCACATTCATAAACCACCAACAGCAGCCTTGAATGTTGACACGAGGCTGGTTGGATCCATGGAGTCATGACCTACCATCCATACCAGAACATTTGTTCCATCTTCACCAACCCAGCCTCTACCAATTGAAGCCTCACAGTCCTGCTCTGGCTGACAGGAGCAGAACTGGACGTGGTCTTCTGCTGTTGTAGCCCATTCACCTCCAGATTGGACATGTTCGCTTCCCCGCTCAGCACTCTCGGCTATCTGAGCTACCGTAGCCTCTCCGGCAGCTCCGACCTGTCCGACCTCTGACCTCGCTCATCAGCGAGACGTTTCCGTCCACAGAGCTGCAGCTCGCCGGGTGTTTTTCCACCGTTCTGGGTAAACTCTGGAGACTATTCTGTGTGAGAATCCCGGGAGAACGGAAATATTCCAACCAGCCCATCTGGCACCAACAATTACGCCGAGATAAAAGTCAGCGGGATCACATTTTTTCTTCGTTCCGATGTTTGATGTGAACATTAATTAACTGAAGCTCCTGACCTGTGTCTGCAGGATTTCAAACACTGCGCTGCTGCCACATGTTTAGCTGATTGGATATTTGCATGATTAATCATTTAGGCCTTTGGGTCTTCCTAATGAAGTGCTGGATGAGCGTACATTCGAATAAACCAACAATTTATAAATCAAAAGTAAATCAGGAGTTCAACTGAAATACCTCCTTGAGTTATACTTAAGAAACAGAAACCTCCCTGCACTGAGCTGATGTATGTGTGTATAAATATATGTAAACCTGCTGCAGGGAGTTAATTTATGAATAAAACACACTTGAAAAAGCCTTCTGTGGTGCAAGACGTGGAGTGAAAACTGCTTTTTCCTGCAAACAAAGAACCCAAGTTGACGAGGCTTCCTCCTACGATCACAGATTCATTTCCCATGAACAAGAGGAAGCAACGCGATTTGTTTGAACACTTTCCAGTTTTACTTTAAATGCAAATATTTAATGCTGTTTATTCCAGATAATATTTCTCCATCGTGCTGTGGAGGAAACTAGTTTAATTGCGTAACACATGTGGATTATTGTGCAGCCTTGGCGCAGGAAGCTTTTTTTGCATTAGATTTTACGACACTTACCACAGTATTAAGGACAAAAGACGCTGATTGGTTTCGTGATGCATTCTGGGAGCTGAACTTCCAGCGCTCCGGAACAGTCCTTTACTCCCTGAGCAGTTTGCTGCCTGGTGAACTTTGAAAAGCATCGTCGAGCCAAAATAATAAAAAAAAAAGTCTCTGTACAGGCTCGTTATCTGCATGAGGCTACGAGCGAAAAAGTCTGAGATCATGCAGTTTTCATGGGGCTGTGTCCTTTCATTTGGCGAAATCAAAGCTGTGTAGACATCAGAGGAGGGAGGGAGAGCGACAAAGACAAAGACAGACAGGGGAAAGAATGAGGAGTGATGGTACATATGAGATGGAGCAAGTGAGTCGGGCAGATATTAAATTATTCTCTTTTGATTTGCAATAATAAAATCATTTGATCAGTGGAATACGTCCCCGTTTTTTCCCCCCCTACGGGAACTGTTCCTCTCCCTCCAAATATCTCCCACTACTGTTCCAAGGTTGTGAATGCAGGCGAAGGGAAGGGAAAGGGACGACAGAATTAAGAATAAAACAATATTTGCTCCTAAGTTTGTGCTGCTCGGCCCTGGAGAACGAACTGTGGGTTTCGCTTCCAAATCTTTGAGTCTACAAGGATATGTGTTTGTTCTTTAGAGCCACCTGGGTGAGATTAAAACGTAGAGATGTTTCTGTATGACTTGCGAAACAAACCGCCCTGCCAAGACCCGTTTAAGTTTTAGACGGAGACGATTCAATAATTAGAATGTCTGTCAGTTTGTCTTGAAATCCTCCCACTTCATGCTTACTCTTTTGTTTCCTGTTTCCACACAGGGTTCTGATTGTGCTCTGTGTTTGGAAGCTACAGTAAAAAAACAGCAACAAATACCAGTTTGAATCCAATCCTTTTTCTAAGCTGGTTACACACGAAACTTACGGTTTGACACTTGAGCATATGGCCAACCCAAACATAAAAGAAACCGAGCATCTGCCCATCCGAGGCAGGAACGAAACCGAAAGGGAAAGAAGCTGGCAGCGCTCAAAGGAAGGTAAGATGTTGGGTTTCTAACTTGGGTTAATCCATTCCAGCTGTTTCACAAGTTTCCCAAATCATCTAGAAAAGATTGAGCTCCTTAGAACAGACATCATCATGACTTCTGCTGGAACAAAGACGGATAACAAATGTTGTGAAGGTTTTGAATGGACAGTGAATTATTTTTTATCTGCAGCACTTTCATCTGCAACGAGTCCGAGGTAAAGTACCGCACCAATAAAGTTGTTGTTTTGGATATTTCTTCAGTAAAGTGACATTATGAAGCTGTGTTTGAAAGACAATGAGACAGAATGAGACCACAGGACATGACAGAACAGAGCAGCCTTAAAAGCAACTGCAAAGATGAAAACTTTTGAGTTTTCAACTGCGTAGACGTATCAAGAAGAAGATGGTGCCTCATTCTTTTAAATGGCACACTTGAGCCCACTTGGGCTGCAAGGTGACTCGGTGGTTAGCACTGTTGCCTCACTAGCAAGAAGGTCGCCGGTTCGCGTCCCGGTGAGGACACCCAGGATCTTTCTGCGTGGAGTCTCCATGTTCTCCCCGTGCAGTGTGGGTTCTCTCCTGGTTCTCCGGCTTCCTCCCACAGTCCAGAAACATGCTGAGGTTAATTGGTGATTGTAAATTGTCCGTAGGTGTGAATGTGAGTGTGCTTGGTTGTCTGTCTCTAAGCGTAGCCCTGTGATAGACTGGTTACCTGTCCAGGTGAACCTGCCTTCACCCTGAGTCAGCTGGGATAGACTCCAGCCCCCCATGACCCTAGTGAGGATTAAGGTGTAGAGATGATGGACGGATGGACTTAAGCCCACTTGAACGATCCCCACCTTGAACAATTTTGCCCATGGAGCATGTGCATTAATGTTATTTTCCAGTAGAAACCGTGAAGTGTGCGTGACTGAGATTCCTGCCAGACTTTTATTTTGGGCTGCTGTGCAACATGTGATGAATACAGACTTCATATTAAGGCACTTTGACCATTATGCTGCACCAATACACTGCTTCAATAGATGAAAAAGATGGATGAACCAACCCAGTCATCATCCATTGAGTTTGATATTTACAGTTGACAAATACTGTTTTCTTTAAAAAATCTACTGCAAACGTCTCTAAATGTTGGTTAAACCATGGAGATAATAATAACTTGCGTTTGGAAAGGTGCCATAATGTACAAGGTGCTTTACAAATAAAAATGCAACATTAAAGATATAAAAAAGGCAATAATACAACATTAGAGAAGATAAAACAACGGTGTAGGATTCCAGTACTGTAATCTGAAGGTTTGGTGAGTTTATTTAGTCAATTCACATCACAGAGCATGAAACCAGCTGTTCTCTGTTCACTCCTCTCTGACATTTCTGCCTCTTTCACCTCCTCGTCACCTGCAGAGTGGAAATAAATCCGTTATATCGTAACACACTCTCCAGCGTAAACCGATAAATCACTTTTGTTAAGTTTGGCACCTTCTCTGCACCGCCAGCTGTGAGATTTACCTTTTTGTCTATGTTTCGGTACCAAATGCTTGATATTTTTTAGTCGTGATGGCAGCTTTTACCTTCTAGTACTGATTTTGCCAGCCGTGCCGCTGCAGCAAAGATGACCTAATGATAGTAGCTGATAGGCTGTTAACACCAGAGAATAAAACTTCAACAAGATTGACCCACCAGGAAGACTCCTCAACTATCCGTCCATGCCAGCATTTGGCACTTAAGTGAAACTAAAGCAGCAAAACGGTGTTGGTGGGATGAAAAAGAAGAAACTGTGAGAGTGTTTGTGGTAGAGACGGACGGTATTAACCTGTGTTTGTGTTCTGAGTAGTTTTTGGATGGACCAATGGAGCTCTGTGCCTCAGACAAAGATGCTTCGCTATTGTAGTTTCACTATTACCTGCATGTTCAAAGCAACAGCAGGATCCATGACTTAGTTTTAACCTTTTCATGGTCTTTGATTGTAAGAAAAATACAGAATTTCGCCAAATCAGTCATTTAACTCAGACAGAAATCCTGCTTCAGTGGTTTTAAAGTTTCAAAGTTGAACTGCGAAGTTGAAAAATGCCTTCCAGTTGGTGAAAAGGGAGTTAATCGCTTCAGATTTAGCATTGATCTGGTGCGTCATGCGCGCATAGACGCTGCATTTAAGCATTGGTTTAAAGTTTGAAGTCTCACGTTCTGCGTCTGCATCACATTCAGCCCCGTGACTTGATTCTGGGATTTCCTCGCTCGAAGCAAAAAAAAAGAAAGTTCCACTCATTTGTATGAATTCTTTGCTCAAAGACGACCGCTGAAGCAATTACCCCGACACCAAGCGGAACCGGCTCGTACAAAAACAGCAGATTCGATGCCCCGGTATACTATATTTAACAACTATTTTTCTTCTCCTGCAGCATGACCAGTTTTATTGGAGGCGACAGAAAAGTCTCGAGCACAAAAGCAGGTCATTGACTAAGAAAAGGAAGCGAGGACGGTGGCCCCTCATTCAGCGGCGGAGAGCGAGGGAAGCTCGGGCGAAGGCGAGCAGCGGGGCCTTAGAAAACGGCCGCGCTGAATGAACGGGCAGCGGCGGAGAAAGTGGGAGGGGAAAGAAAATGGAAAGAGAAAGAACAAGAGAGGGAGAGAAAGGAGAGGCTCTCTTTAATAGAGTCTTATAAAAAGCTTTGTGAATGGCCTCTGTCTGTCGTTCCCACACAGGTCATCACAGGAAAGAAAAAAACACAGTCCTCTCAACTTGAAAAGGAGCTGGTGCTGAATGGACCTCGAGGTCCACTTCAATCCGACCAAGAAACATTCCTGCTTTTATTGAGGGAAGCAACCGGAGATTCGATTTCAAGGAGGACGGAGGGGAGAAAATGAAAACAAGTAAAAATGACCAAGATGAGAAGCGATCAGAGGAAAAAAAACAAAAAACAGAAGAAGAGACGAAAACAAGTAAAAAGTAAAGAAAAGAGAAATCAAGGACATGAAAGCTCCGTAAATCCATTTCTCCAACAAGGCACTTTTTTTGTGACCGCGGCTGGTCTGAGCTTGTTACAGGAGCGAGATTCAATACAAAAGTCCTAAACTTTATGGCGTGGCTGCAGTTGGAAGATAGCGGATCGGTTGAGTGGTTACACAGACCAGAGAGCGCCACTTTGAATATGAATGTGGCCGCATAAATCAGTGCACGGTTAAATGAAACTGGTCTTTAAAATACCAAACACACACACAGAAACACACACACACACACACACACACACACACTTCTAACTAGTTCAAAACACCACATTCTTCCCCATCATGCAAACGCGGCATGCAAATGAGCAGCGTGCATATTAACTCGTGTGCACAGGCTGACACAAATACAGTTTGGCCTCAATAATGCTCACATAGGAACTAACTCGAATATTTAAAAAAAAAAACTCTTCTAAAGCCAGTCAGCAGCCAATCAAACGTAAAGAGGCACGACTGAACAGTTCTCCCAGCTGTCAAAAGGGAGCATTAAGCAACACATAATGACAGGGAACATCCAGTTCTTGACATTTAGGGACACGTTTGAAGCAAAAAAAATAAAATAAAATGGAATGCCCTTGAATGGATGCAACTGAAAGCTTTTTTCTGAGTCATGAGACTTCAGCTGAAAGACAAAATGCGTTTGACCCGATGGAGGATCCTTTGTTGCCGGCCGATGATGGGAAATGGTTTGCAACGCGGTGTGCAGAGCTTTTTGTTTTTGACCTCTTTTACATTCTCGTCTCTTTCCTTGGCTGCGGACGGCACGTCGAGAGGAAGCATCTTGACCCGACAAAGATCCATTCACATTTAAATATTTCACCCCTGAATGCCCACCCTGACTTCTCTTTATCTTTTCACATCATGTGAATGGTAGCATCCTTTTTTTGTGTGTGTGTGTGGGATAAAAAAAATAAAATAAAAATCTTTCATGATTTGGGCTTTTCAGCTGGTTGGAAATGTCAAAAGTGCACACAAAGTTCCCTTCAACCCTAAAGGCTTGCACAACAACAACACAAGAAGAAAAAAACGACAGGGTGTGAGTGTGAAATGACACAAAAAGAAGAAGAAGGGAAGCTCTGTAAATTGGATGGGAACATTTTTCTGTTCTTTTTGTTGCTGTCACTTGCTCTTAGCTCAGAGAACGGCAGCAGCGTCTGACCCTGCATGTGTCTGATTCAACCTGTTTGGACAAAGAGCATCAGCTCGCCAAGGTCTCCATAAATGACACCCACTAACAGCCGTCCAAGTGTCCTCGCTTCTTCAAAATCACTGTCACATAAAGGCTGTTGTGTAAAGCAGACGGGCTCGGGGTTTTTCTTGTGGATCGGAGGATTTTTAGCTGCATTCTTTAGATACATTTCCTACACTGGTGGCCTCCGTTTGCTGTCGTATATTAAACCCCACTTTCAGTTGGCCGGCTCGAGGCCGTTTTCTTTATTTCTGCCTCAAAAAAAAAAAAAAAAAAGCTCCACAACTCAAAGGCCGGAATAAATCTTGGGTTCTGTGGATGTGAAAAAAACTCCAGCAAATATTAAAAACTTAAATTCTGCCCAACAGAATTCTAAATTAACGGGTGAGTCGCAGCCGCACAACAATGAGTCAGTGACGCTGACGCGACCGAATCTGTTCTAAAAATTGCTCAACTACGGCTCTGCCAAATTTGAACACTCACCAGCCAGAATGAAAGCCAAAATATAAATCTATTCCATGTTTTTTTTTTTAATGGCATCGACCCATTCTGATTCAGATTTTACAAACTCTCCATCAGTTTGTATTAAGTATAGAGACACAAGGGAAAGTCATAGGTGAGCTGTTCTGCAACTACAGAGGAGTGGAAGAAGGTATAGGTGAGGATTTGATAGAAGAATTCACAATGTACAGGAAACAATAATGTTACATCTAAGCCATTTTAAGGGATTCTTTTCATGATAAACCCTCTAAATATGTGCCCTGGATACACAGAGATGAGGTTTTAAGGGTTTATCCAGTGACTAGAGAGGGGTTTTATAAACTGGAACATTAACCCTTTCAACACTAAGTAACTTTGGCTTGAAATTCATGATCAGATGTGGTTTTGATTAATCACTCATAAATTCTTATGTAGACCTTGGCTGCCGCTATAGCTCAACTGGTTGAGCTGGCGACCCATATATAGGGGCTGTAGTCCCCGATGCAGCGACCATGGGTTCGAATCCCGCTCATGGCCCTTTGCTGCAAGTCCTTGACCCATTCTTCAAGGCAAAAAGGCCAAAAAAATAACTTAAAAAAAAAATTTCTAAAGTAGACTTCACATCATTACATATCTGGTGTCAATCAAAAGTAGACAAGTTGGAAGTTTACTCGTGTCATGTACATACAGGTGAAATACAGGTGTGAAAAACAAAAGGTAAACTTCATAACTACCAGAGATATATACAATTAATAATCAATTCTTATATACTGAGACATCAGTTAGTTTTGATCACTTATAAACATTTCGGAAACGAGGCAGCGAAAATCCCGTTTTCTGGTGATATTTGGGGTCAAACGACATCATTTTACTTAATTTGAATAATCTATTTCATGACTGAATTCCTTGTTTACATACAGGAATTCCCACTGATAGACAGTCAAAATGAATGTAACAGAAAGTCGCCAGATACCGGAGCTGCTATACCGGGCCACAGTGTTGGACGGGAGTCATAATGCCAGCCTGAGCTATGCTGTCGAAAGGGTTAAGATGGTTTGGAAATTCAATGGTGGGACTTTTCACTACCACTAATCAAATGAAGGTGTACATGGAGGTCCCAGAATTTCAAATTGATCGGTCTGGTTGAAGTCTTTCTGGGAGGAGTTTTGTAGTTTCAATGACGGGCCCTGCAACGTACACCGATGATCTTTATGAGAACTTCATAGGCAGTTGGTCCAACAAAATAGCTCCAACCAGTTGAGGACTGGACTCTACTGGGTCTGCTCTTAAGAGGGATGAAGGCTGCCAGATGGGCGACATACTACCATAAGGGTTTTCGATTAATTGCGGAGCCACCCCCAGAGACGTCGGTCTGGGTCCTGTTGTATCTGACACCAAGACATTAGCAGCAGATCCTTTAGTTCTTTCAAGTCTTGCAGTTCAGACTTGTTCCAACACCCTCTTGGTTTGTCCCTCGCTGGACCGCTGCTGACAGCTCTTGTTGTTTTGGAGATTCTCTGACCCAGTGATCCGACCCAAACAGTTTGGCTCTTGTCAACATCTCTCAGGTCTTCATACCGGCCCACTTCACATCCGACATACTGAGTACAAGAACTGACTGTTCACTCACTGTCTGATGTAGCCCAGCAAAAGACATTTATTAGATGTTCTTTGCTTCATCTGTGAGTATCATATCGTTTTGGCTCTTTATCTTACATACATGCTTCACATCTGTAATTTAGGTTTTTCTATCTACCCTGGCCTGTTTGTCTTTGGACTTTTTAAGGAAACTCTTCAGAACATGAATCGGTGTGACGACATTTTTAAGCTTGTATCCAAGTCATCCTGATGGTATATTTCTGATTGAATATTTTTCCTAGAGAGACCGATTTGGAATATAAGCTGCTGCTGCTTTGCCTGCCACGGCTATAGGTCTTTTTAAACAACAAGGTTTCACATCAGAGCTTTCCCTCTGGCTGCTTTAACGCCGACACACGTGTGATCTACAAAGTCTTGGCACGCAAACTCAATCTTAACGTCATTACTGTAAGTTAGTTTCATGATTGTGACGCTTTGCACTCTGTAATTTTTTATACCTACGCTGCAGATGGACCGCATTAAGGAACAGAAACAGAAATACCTTCAGATTTCTGCCCACGTTACATATGTGACATCTTTAGGTTGTTTCATGCGGTTTAAAAATCCAATCTGGCAACCGAGACGCACAAGACTCATTCCGACATTTTCTTGATTAACCCGTCCATCAAAACTTTGACATTCGCCGTTTACAGCCTGTGAAACTTTCTCGCTCGGTATTCTCTTCTGACAAACAACTAGAAGCCTTTTATGTGTCTCGTTCTTTCGGTGCAAAGACAGGAACAGGGTAGTTAGTATGAGCGGTGATAGCTCCACACCGACAAGCAAGATCACCACCTACACAAGCTCAGAAGAAACAAGCTATCAAAGGAAAAAAAAAAAACAGACATACCAGTGCACGGTGATAAATGCCCGCCGCTGTAGGGTTTTCGCTGCTAAAGATAGAGATAAAACTCTACAAGGCACGACATTATACAGTAACCTCACACCTAATGACGCTGACAATGTGAAATTTAGCGGAAACAAACGCTTAGAAAATACGAGGGATCGTCATTAATGCGAAGCCGTAGCTCTCGCGTATCTCCTCATCTCGTCTATATTTGCCGAGACAGTAATTAGGTTCCTTATACTTGGCCTTTTCACTTTGTCCCCGCTGTGTCTCCACCAAAATAGCTACGCTTGACTTTTTTTTTTCTCTAATTCCCCGTTCTTCTTTCATTTGTTTTCTCAATTTTCTCCCAATTCTTCCCTCGCCTCTCCTTTGTCTCAGCGTCTTTGTCACTTTGTCAATTCTTTGCTCTCTGTGCGGAAATAAAAAAAAACAAAAAAGCCCACGGAGTCCAGATGTAGTAATGATTTCGAAGAGGAAAATCAAACTCCACTGCCAAGGCGATCTGCACTCCTGACTGTATCATAAAGGCATATTTGACGGCGGCGGAGACGTTGCCATTGCCAAATGAACTTTTGACGATGAGAGCAATTTCATTGATGGAGATATAACGTGGAGCTCTGACTGAGCGACTTTCTCACTGTTACAGTAAAAAATGAGCTGCACCCTCGATCAAAGAGATAATCATTAATACGCTTTAGTGGCTTCTGCAGCCAAAGAGCCCTACAGTGACGTCCAAGCACAGGCGTTCAGTCAGACATTCCACAGTGGCATTGACGCTCTCTCTGTACGTTTTACCGTTTATATTAATGGTAATGTAATGTGATAGAAGGAACTGACAGTTAGTGCTGGTGTTGCTGCTCAGCTTTGTGAGGTAGCTCTTACGGGTCATGTTTTGTTTGGTGATAATAACGGATGGGTTAAAAAAAGCTATTAGAAAATGTGCTTTTATTTTATTGTTTGCAGCTGCAGGTAGTTACAGATGCAGTGATTCCACCAAACAGTGATGCAACTAAAAGCTGTTCGCAATAACAGAAAGAAGGCGTTGCTACGGGGTGGTGGGGAAACGGGTGTGGACGTCAAAGAGTTATGTGTGAAACTCCTTTAAAAGTCTGATTGATAATGAAGACTCTGATCACAGACCTTTGATGTACTTGTAAAGGAACCTGAAGTTCCATCCACAGATCAGGAAACAATGGAGCTTTGTCAGTAGATGAAATAAGTTTGATGTCAGATGCAAACAACAGCTAAAGAGTTTATATCAGATGCACTTCCTGTGTAGCTCTAATTACCCCGACTCACTCTTTGTAGATTGCGGTTATGAGCTGGCCATTGGTCTTGTCTTCCAAGCGGCCTTCTCCTATCAATACATCACTGTTTTCTATTTCAACAACAGCAGCAACCTTCACTCTGAACATGTCAGGCTTTGCTGGAGACTTGGATTGAGCAATAAAGCAGAATCTTTCAATAAAGCAGGTGTGCTAGTTTTGGGGTTTTTTTTGTGTGGTTGTCTTCTTTAAAAATGATCCACTGTTGGACTGTAGCAGATTGATCCACGAGATTCAGTAAATATTTACTCCAAAGTTTATCATGCAGCCCTCTCTTGTCCTTTCATTGTCTGCAAGTTACCAAGTTGAAAATCCTCTTTGCTGTGATAGACAACCACAAGAGCAGCACACTGAGAGTGGCACGTTTTGCCAAGGAGTGGAAACGTGCAGTAAGGCAGCCCCTGGTTGGTTGTTTTGGTAACCGCTGACCTCCCTGCATGCCAATGTTCTAGCAAAACAATTCCCCTGACATTTTTTTGTTGGGACACAGTCGGAGGATCCTCAGCTGTGTCCAATACGACTAATCGGTTTAAAGAAGTACATCTTTGCAGAATCACGATGAGGTGCAGTCAGAGCATTCTACACAGCACTGTGTCACCTCTATGTGAGACTAGTTTGTTAATTTTAGCATGCTCACAGCCTAAAATAAGACTATCAGCATTAAAGCTGCTCAACATGAGCATGTTAATATAGTGACTGCAGGCATGATGGCATGCTAATGTTAGCATTCAGTGCTGTGAATCCTCTCAGACGTGAACTACAACCAGCAGCATGCTCGTGATCTCAGTGTCGACACCTCGGCTTTCAGTTCGCTGCTACACATGCAGGAGTTTTTCTTTAGATGCATCCCCATCATCATTATTAATGTTACGGCTCCTGGAGTTGGTGCCGTCTTGCATTGTGTTGGATCCTTTGTGAGCTTTGAGAGGACCGGCGTGAACACTGCTGTAGCTCCAGACCCAGCTGCCAGTCATTTCAGCTGATCAGCCTGGAGCTCCAGACCTGCACCCCTTTTCACCCCACCTGTCATTCCTGATTGGACCACCACCCAGTTCCCTCCAATCAGCTCACCTGGAGTGTAAAGCGGGTCGACGAGGATTCAATTTGAACAGTTCAGCCTGGTGCCTCTTGTTTTGTGTTCTAGTCTTGATTGACTTTGTGTGGAAGCTGCTCATGTCTTGGTGAAGACTGTGGCTTCAGTCAGCAGCTGTCCACCTCAGCTGAGAAGTTACTCGTGTCCTGTGTTTTTTTTTTTGAGGCACTTGCTTGTTTAGTTTCTTTTGTTCGGTTTGGGTGTTGCTATTGGATTTAAGTTTGGTTTTATTTCCGTTGATTTTAGCAACATCCACTCATTTTCTTTGTATTATCACAGTTGTTTTGTGTTCATTTAGGTTACTGAGCAATAAACTGCTTTACCTGCACCAACAGCAACTGGTTTTTTGACACATCCAGCTGACCCTAGTGGCTGGATCATAAGCACAAAGCGTTTCACCGTGCTGGTGATAAAAACGGCACCAATTTAGGCAAGAAATTTATTTGAATTGTAAAAATCGGGGTGTGGAAGGTCATGACTCAAAGTTAAAGTATTTAGTTGATCTTATGACCATTATGGTGCCATTAACGCCACCGACTTTAGGGCCAAACGAGACCGTCATAATCGTATGCCTGCCCTTTTGAGGGTTTTTAAAGGGGAGCAGTAAAACATTCCACCTTGAAATGATTAATATCTTTTTGCATGAGTGTCTTCCAGAAACAACCTCTGGTCCAGAACTTCTGGAGGGAAATACGACTAATTAACCCCCAGTTATCTGCATTGATAGAATATATTTGAAGATCTTAAAAAAATAATAATTAAATGACAATTAATTAGAGGAACTGTTCCATCTGCGACGTGCTTTCATTTTCAGTCCCGTTACTTGAACGTCTCACCACTGCAGCGTGCCACTTTAATAGATCGGGGTGCAGTTAATTACATACAGTGCACAGAAGTGTCCCAAAAAAAAAAAAAAGAAAAAATGGTGCAGAGATGACCTTCTAGCCCTATTAGCCCTGCCTTAAAATCAATACTTGAAGTTGAGGGAATAAGGGGGTTCCTGCTGTTGTTATTGGGCCTGTGAGGAGCTGCTCCTGGAGATGAGTTGAGCTAAAGTCTCTGTAAATTGCTTTGGGATTATTAAAAGGTTCTGGCTGTGGGGTCTTTAGAGAATAATATATTTGAGGAGAAGAAGAAGAAGAAGAAACAAGAAAGAAAGAAAGAAAGAGTGCGGGGAAAAAAAGAGTGAAAGTAAGAGAGCGATAACTTATCTTTGGATCGGCTGATAGGAGCGCTTGTTCCTTCCTTCCTCAATTCCACCAAGACACCTAATTAAAGAAGCTCAAAATAGAGGTGACCACACCTGGCCTGATTATAAAGGGAGGTTATTAATCTAGATTTCACATCTGGTAAAGACCTGGGAGACTTGGAGGAAGTCTCCAGCGTGCTAACTTTAGTCCGTTCATAGTATTTTCATCCGAGGATCTTCACTGAAGTTTCACATTTGGCGTAAAAGTCAATAATCCATTCAAGCCCTATTTATTTGATTCTGTAATTATACGCCCAGAGAAACGAGCCTCGCCAGCAACTTTACAACGTACAGTATTCTTAAAATATCACCCACACTTAAAGGCTGACACATGCTTTAGAGAGTAATTAGCATTCCAACAATGCTCCCTTATTAAAATCTCCCCACAGGTAACCTATGACTTTGCCTTCTGAACTGCGTACAGTGGCGTCCATTACAGAAACTCTTTCCCCCTGTTTTGCATCCATCCTGCATTCACAGCGCTGCAGCCACTGCAGCACAGTAATCCTGGCATGTAACGCAGAAAGGCTGAACAAGCACAATATGAGACTAAATTAAAGTGTGATCACTGCCAGCAAGGTTGAGGTCAGTTCTCTTAGAGAGAGTGAGAGGAAAAAAAAATCATCCCTGGTTTGCTGAAATCTGAGTTAAACATGTTTAATTAAGCACGTGACCGTTACAACCCAGCTCGAGAAAAGGGAAGTAACAGAACCAGGTGTAATTATTTATTTAAAGGAGTTCATCAAAACAACAGAACTGAGGGGAAACAGGGCATAAAGGTGCTGCTCAACCTAAACAACCAGACAAAAGATCTTATAACTGACTGCCTGCTGACAAAACAAAACAAAGTAAAAACCAAATAACAAAAAGGGTTCAAAATCAAAGCAGACCAAACAGCACCTTCCTAAATGTAAATAAAAACAATCCCCTCACTGAGCCCTGCCCCACAACAGTTTTAGAAGAAGTGCCTTCACATAAAACCAAAAGTCCTCCTGTGACAATCAGGCACTGGTGCGCTGCATACAGCCACCCCAAACTTAAATAGGTCGCTGTCATCAGCTGGAAGGTCCTCATTGGGTCCTGCGTGATTGGCCTGGCTCCGCCCATCTGCCCTGGCCCAATCGGCAACCGGCAACGGCGCACTGAAATTTACATACTGAAGAAACACAACAAAGAAGGAAGAGCCGGCAGCCGTAACAGTGACCATCAAAACCTCATAACTGCTGCTGCTGGTGGATGGAGAGTGTACTTCTGTAAGACTCCCACTTCATTATTTTCTAAAAGTACAATTTTACAAAAAGAAAAATGATGATTTTTCTCTTTTGTTAAGAGTGAAAAGACAAATAAATGTGACTGATGTGAACTGTGACACTGTTTACACAGTTAAAGTCGGTGAAATCTTCAAGTAAAAGTGTGACTGAATCCATCTGGAGGTGTAACTGTCTCTACAGCTGCAGCTCTGCTTTTTTTTTTTTTTTACAGCTTTATATGACCGCCACAGAAGGATGTGGCAGGATTTCATCCTGCAGCATCACCTGCCTTCACCTCCAACAGGAATCCAGGCTGTCTTTGCCAGCGTCCATTAACCTCTTACGCCCTCGGCTATTTTATGAAATTTCTACCTGAAAAATCGTCTTGGTGTTCGGTCAGAAACGGCTCCACAACTGTAAATTGAATCGCCTTGGACTCTATGGATCAGAGACATTTGGGAGAAATTTGAAACGCACCAAGTCGTCCTGTCCCCATCGCCAGATCAGAGTTTCATGCAGGTTTAATTTTAAGATCTAGAATAGTGTACTTTTAAATTGCTTTTCAAATCTGCAGTACGGTGGAGACCAGATCAGATTTGATGCCACCTTGGATGCAAGTGGTGTGAACGGTTTCACTTAAAATCTAATTTGAACATACGTTAGCTGCACTGTTTTAAAAAAAAAAAAAAGCTGTTGAAAGAAGATCTCATTTAGTCCAGTCACACAGTTGCTGCTGGTATAAATAACAGAGAAACGTGTCTTACGGCCATCCTGACATTAGTCTCTCCCATCTTCCCGTCCTGACATGACGACAGTTAATAAGGAATGACTTTAAATCTGCTCGGGGATGAGGCCGTCCTTATGTCATTGTGGAAATGTCCTACTTTTCCTTCCCTTCTTACTGGACCAACCGAGAACACACAAAAAAACAGTTATTGTATTTTCAGCACTGAGGAAATCCACTCGGTGAGCACTTTATTTGGAACACCCCCATACAGATACCGGCTGGGCGTCCCTTTGTACTCAAACAGCCTCAGTTATTGGTGTCATAGAGAGACGTTGAAATCCTTCCTCCCGCTCCGTGATTCATCACGTTATTTCTGCAGATTAGTCAGCTGCACATTCATGCTGCCAATCTCCACTTCTGCCTCATCTCAAAGGTTTTCCGCTGGAGGTTAGTGTTCATTAAACCGGTTGGAGGCGACCTTTGCATCGTGACGCCGTGATGTATCCGGCTGGAAGACGCCGTTTAAAGATGGTGGACTGTGTCAAACGGGCTGTTGCGTTTAATGACTGATTGGGATTAAGAGGCCTTTCTTCGCGCCAAGAGCCTGGACGAGTTGGCGTCACAAATTCTTGCTTTTGACATCAAACTGTGAGCCAACCATCTGCAGCCTCTGAGATCTTCATCAGCCCAGAACGCATTTTTCCATCTTCAGCTGGCCAGTGTTGGTGAACCTGTGCCCACTCAGACTTCTTGGTTGTAACCCATCCACTTCAAGACTGGACTTGCTGATGTTTTTTCTACTTGTAAAGAGTAGTTTTATCCTTCTTTCCTCCAGTCCCTGGAGACCAGCAGATTCATAACCACTCAAACCAGCCAATCATACCTCAGCTAGAGTCATTTTTTTCTCCACTCTGATTGCTGCATGTGAACATTAACCGAAGCTCCTGACCTGTATCTGCAGGATTTTTATGCGTCGCACCGCCGCTACATCATTGGCTTATTTAATACATGGATGAGCAGGTGTGCAGGCGTTCCTAATAAACGTGCTCAGTGAGTGTGAACTGTCTGCCAACATGGCTGCTACGCTTAATACTCAAAGTTATGAGGGTTAATGCTTTTCTCTTGTCAATCCACTTCACCGGTGAAGGCAAATTAAAATTAAGTGTTCATTTTTTTTTCCCCCTCTCTCCTGTCAGGTGAGTGTATAGAGTTCTCAATATGAATGCATACAGACAGAAAACAAATTTCCAATCACAACCTCATCCCCCCCAAACTCCACTTCAGTTTCCAGAAGGCAGCCATTTGAGGATTAGAGGTATATTCTGTAGGATCTTGGCAACGCTTCGCATTCATGTGTGTGTGCGTTTAAATAAAGCGTCCTAGCCGAGGAACACAAAGCTTCTAAAACTCTAAACTGTTTTGACTTGCTTAAGGCAGGGATTGTCAGTTTATATAGGATTGGGAGTATATAGACATCTTGGCAGAGCCGGGTGGATTAAGACGGCAGAGGAGAATATTCGATGGGAGGAGAAAGATGATGTGAGTGCATTAGGAATTCAGATTGACAAACAAAACAGATTAGGCTGCCATCACTGTCTCTGCAGCGCTTCTCTGGGAAAAAAAAAAAAAAAATGGCAGGATTGTACCTTTTCCTCTTCCTCTCCGAGTTATCTCTCTTTTCACCTCTTGCTTTCTAAACTCCTCACATTTTTGTCCTTCCTTCACCGTCTGCTCCTGTCACATCTTCTCGGGGATTATCTGAACCCCAGCGTCCTGCAGCTCTTCCTCCGAGTCGCCTCACAGCTGCTGCAGTGGCCTCGGCTTTAAAGTCTGAACGGACGGACGGGAGATTCCTTCTCACACCGAGGCCTCTTGCTTTTTTCTCCTTCCCCTCGCTGCATCTCAACAGGACAGGAATGTAATGTTCTTTGATCTCTCCTCTTTCCACTTCTCTTCCTCTCGCTCTCTCTCTCTCTAAGCACAGATTATGGGGGCTATGCAGAAAAAGAGCTGCTCCCAGGGTTTGCCCTTCAACCTGCCTCCGTCTCCTGTAAAACCCTCCGTCTCTCCCTTGTGATCTCTTCATCCATCACCTCCTCTTTCCATTGTGTTTTTTTTTTTTTCTTCTCTTCCCTACAGCACATCACCACAGCATGGGATTACACCATGAAAGACCCGGGGAAGACTTCTGTTCCCACTATTGATGCCGCTCCATCACATTTTTCCCCCTCTTCCACTGGTGTTTCCTCTCTCTCTCTTCCCCCCAGACATGCACCACTTAATGGTCCTAACCTTTTGGCTTGTAAAGGTCAGCGTCCATAAAGCGGGCGCTGCTGCTAGTCATTAGCCAGGGAGTGCTGCTGCTGCAGCGGAGGTGGCGGCGGCGGCGGCGGCGCTGTGCGTCCTGGGATGTATTCATGCTGCTTCATGCAGAGCTCCACACAAAAGCTCTGAAATGTCCGGACATGAAACTGATCGGACACAGCGCCGGGGAGGCTGCTTTGAAACCTGCAGACCCCTTACTTCACACTGGAGCGAGGTGAACGACGGCAAATTTGGCATCAAATTACACTTTAATGTCAACTGTGACTTTCTGCAGCTTTTCTTCTTCTTCTTTTTTAAACGTGCACACACTGATAGCCCACAAAAACCAGTGCAAAGTTTATCTCTTCAGTTCGTTTCCTTGTGCACGTTAATCAGAAAAGGCAGATAACAGAACCCTTAAAGGGGTAAACTGGTCAAATAATGCATAAATTTGTTTTCTGCCTCGGGGGAAACTACATCAAGGGTGCTACTTGACGGAGCAGATGGGGCGTAATTAAAGCGGCAACTTGTGAGAGAAACTCCATGTGAGGAGTGATTTGGGGTAATACGCTTCTGAAATGGTTAGCTTACAAGATTTGGCCACGCTGTGGTTAAAAATAGCAAACTGTCTCCTATGTGCTGTAACACACAACACGGCAAACATAAAAGTCAGTGCTTTTAGTTATTATTCTAATTTCTCCATTTAATTGTTTCGTTGGATATTTTAATAATACTCCAGGAACTTTGTTGATCTTGGACTGTTATTGTGGATTTCCCACTGGGAGTGGTCTGCTGTGTGCACCGTGAGCACCCTCTGCTGGGCCCCTGCTGCCCTGAGGGGTGATCCCCTCTGGCTCTGATGGCATCCTGCTGGGTCCTGTCCCCATGCTCAGCTGGTTTTTCAGTGCCTTGTTTACTCTCCAGCGTGAAATAAATAGAAAATATCCACAAAGACAAGCGCAAAACATTCATTACTTTCCCTAAATTATTCATTAACCGTGTATTGCAAGGTGTTGCGTTCTCACAACACAGACTTTATTTTAATTTAGCAAAAAGGCAGAACCCATGTCTGACTATTGATTTGTGAAAAGGCAGTCTTTTACACATCACATCATAGGAGCAGGACATCTGCACCTCCTCTTTCCAGTCTAGCGGGAGCAGTTGTCTCTTCACTCTTTCCATCCACCACGGCCCATCCAGTGGATTATTTTGCTCCAGACTAGTTGGTTCCGTCCACCTCACACCTGTTCTGTCTTTCCTCCCCGCTATGCTTTTGTCAGCTAATATTACCCCAAGAACTGCACACAAACAGCTAATTACAGACCAGCAGTAACAATACAGTCGAGGTTTAGTCAACAGCAGATTGTGATCCACGGACAAAATATGTCTGGTGTTTGTTCGTCCTTGTCAACAAATAACAATGGATTGTGAGTAACAACAGTGAATCACGCTGTCAGTGGAGAGAGAAGAGATGTGTGGTGAATCAGGACCATGTGATGGACCACTGAGCAACTAGTCCGAACCTAAAGGACCATGCGATGGATCGCGGAGCAAATGGTCCAGGTCACAAACGTAATGTGGCGGAGCGCCGGGCCACTGGTCGGTACCAAAAGGACCAATATGAAGGAGCGCAGAAAGCAGACGGACCAACAGACCAGTAAATTGGCTGCAGTACCCTCCAAAAAAACAAGAGCCACAATAAAAAAGACCTTCCTCCAGGGTCTATTGGAGAATTAGAGCCGATACTTCCACCACATTCTCCACAGAGATGTAGCGTCCATCCCTTGAGGAGCAGTTTAATGGAGAAAACCAGGCAAAAACCAGGTTGTATGCAAACCCACAACACATCGAGAGTGTCGCAAGAAACGAGACGGCGAATCAACGGGAAAGCATCAAAAGACATCTCCACTTCATTTATCAAAACCAGGGTTAAGGAGTAGTCAAGATGTTCAAGGTGAGATCTTTGATCTTTTGTTTGAATGCGCAGATGCTGTCCTTGGAAAGGAAAAGCTCCTGAAAGAAGTACATATGAGAAGCTGTAAGGTTTGAAGTTTTTCATCCTGGCAAATGAACATGACATTGTTCACTATTCAATGTGTGCACGTGGTCCATTCAGCCCCAACCTTCACTCTCTGACACTGGTGCCAGTAGAGACATTGTGTGATACAGGCTAGAACTACTAACATGTCACACAAACTGATAAATGGTTCAGCAGCGAGGAACCGCATGAAGAAGATCCACAGCGTCAGAACCGTGAGACAGAACCATCTTCCAGGTAGAGGTTGGTACCAATTAGGCAAAAAGGCAGAAAACACACCAAGACATTTTGTTTGCACAGTTGCACGTCCTTTAAGAAAACATTTAAGTAGTGGTCTAAAGCCCTTATGTGATTTAAAACCTCTCAGAATTTTAGCAGCAATATCAAAAAAAGGTTCTTCACTCAGATCATTTCCCTCCTTCTCGATCTAAAAATGTCGGCTATTGGAGTAGTTGTAAGGATACTACAATCACATATAA